>NC_049906.1:15779581-16084511 GCF_001411555.2 Juglans regia | reverse complement strand
CAATCAACAAATACTTTCTTTCTCTTTGTTGTAACTATGTAGCAACTTTGAATATGCTACATTCTCTTTTCTTCTTCTTTTTCTTCTTCTTCTCCTCTTGTTTTTTTTTTTGTTTTTCCGAATTTTCTTTTCCTTTCTTTTTTTTTTCTTTTCTTTTCCTTTCCTTTCCTTTCCTTTTCTTTCTTTTCATTTCCTTTCCTTTCCTTTCTTTTCTCTAATTCAACCACAAACAACAATATTCAATTGTGAAAACCAAGCATGGACAATGAAGCAGAAGAAAATCAATCGAACGACAATCCAAGCAATTGACAAACTTAGAGATGCAGGAAACCCTAGAATTTTAAAACCCTAGGCGATGCAAATTTCAGCCAAACCCAAAATCCTAGGAATTTCGGCAGCCTACTTTTTGTTTCAAATTTTTTTTTTTTTTGGCAACCCTAGAACAATGAAGCCCTAGAATTAAATTTAAGGATGCTAGAATTAAAAGATAGAATCAGACCTGATTGGAAACCTTGCTCTGAATACCAAATGATATGAACCTGCAGGAAAGGAATCCCTTGAACCCACAATCAATTCGAAAACTCTCCAAGAAAGCCAAAATCAAGTCAATGGATGGAGAACCTAGATCCAATGAGAACTCGTTTCAAGAACCTAGATTATATTAAAATCTAGACCCGTTGAAGAACACGTCTCAAGAATCCAGATTACAAAGGAGGAACGCCACAAAGGTTGTGATTTACCTTTGATAAGTTCAAAAGTTCAATTAAGAACAAGAAGAGATAACTCAACTCACAATGAATAAATTCATCAAATTTTATAAACTCATTAGAATGAGGTTACATAGAGTACTTAAAGCAAAACCTAATGAAACCCTAGCCAAAATAACCCCCATCTTCCAAAAGTGCCCCTAGATGAACAGTGCCGCGTCTACAGTATGACGCTACAGTAATTCGGCTACAGTAACCTCTTGAAACCCTAGTTCCTAAAAAGTAACTTTCCAAATAAGCCATTGGCCAAAATACAAGGCCTTCCCAAAAACCCTAGTTCAAAAGAAATAATAACTTTCCCAACTTGCCCCCTTAAGTCTTTCTCATAATGAATATAATTATTCTAAACAAATAAAATATGTCCTTTAAATGAAGTAAACAAGTTGGGCTCTTGCTTGAGTCGTCCCAAGTGGATTGTATCGCCTCATTGATCCTCTTGGCTCTTGATCTTGTGATTAACCCATATGGAACTTGCAAAAGATCTTTAAGATTAGACCCACTTTAGTTCCCATCAGATAATCTGCAACAAATAAAGGGGCGGCACTAGTTGCCGTGGGGACACTTCGATGCCAAACTTAGTATAGCAATATGAGAGCAAGTCTGTGTAAAGAAGAAGTGAATCAAGTTAAGAATTTGTTACCTCCTGTAGGTTATTTATAGAGGTTATTTCCTTTTAGTGATAGAATCCAATTTGCCTTGTGAAGTTTTTTCTTTTTAGGAGTTTTAAGTCTATCTCTTATTAGGAATCTGAGTCCCTTTTTAACTTTATCTCTTAGCTAAAATTGTGGGCTCAAATATCCCTTCCAAGTATGATAGAAATTAGTAGATTAAATGTGTGTATAGGATATATATATATATATATATATATATATATATATATATACACACTTCGACCCAATTGTTTTACAGAAGTAGTACTAGTACTTCATGATCTGCATGCTCTCTATCGATCATACACACACAATGACACATGGAAACACATAAATTTTCTCTTGAGTTGAAATAATTATGATCTCATGCGTGCATGAATTTAATCTAATCGCTAAAATGGTAAACATATTTATTTCAAAATCCATGCGTTGATTATCGTGTGAATGGGACTTTAAAATCAAAATTATAAGTAGACCTATTTTCATTCCAAATATATAGAACGGCAAGAGTACTACTCTCTAACCTTAAGCATTATGGGCCTCCCCACTTTCTTTGACACGTAAGTTTCAAGGGTGAGATTAACGTGGAAGTTTGAAAATTTCGTGCTACTCGTGGGCTAGCTTTCGAGAAGAAAATATCTGTTGAAATTTGCTGTACGTGTTAAATAGGGATATATATAAGCTAGGTCGACGCACGCCCAAAGAATAATTTCACACTTAATTGTCATGAAAAAAGCTATGGAACTATGGGAATACCAGAAAATATAAGTTTCACATGCAGATGAACGAAAGATTTATGTCAATTTCTACACTGATTTGCTTAAGAAATGTGGGTCTAAAAAAAAAAAAAAAAAGTGAATGCTACAGATTTATAACTATTAGTGCTCATCATGGTTCAACACACTCCCGTCAAAAAGCATGCAGTATATATGTAGATAAGGACTTTTCAGGGATTGAATTTCGACGATTTGATAGAAGAAAGGTGGATAATGAAATAATGCCTTTTTAGTCATACTTAACCATTGACATTAACATCCATATATATATATATATACCAAAAGCCTTAATTTCCCAACTAATTACATCAATATATATTATTCTTTCGCACATGTGGTACGTCAATTTGGATCCTATATATCTAATTACTTCACTGAATTGGACGGTGTAATGCGAGAAGAATAAGACACATAACTAAATACTATGTGGGATCCAAACTATCTCGCTATCATAGACACGAACCAATGATTAGAGAGAACCGGCCACGCCACTACAGTAAAATTGTTTATTTGTGGTCAATTATTTTCTTAAAAAATTATGATTAATTTTTGTCAAAATGAATCTGTTTTCGTCTCAAATAATTATTGATCTCGTCGCAAATAATCTGTCTTCAAAATTAAACCATCTAATTCAGACTTCGTACACGACTAAATTAATGTCAGTCGTAAATAATAATAATAACAATATATAATAAAAGTGAATGCTAATGCTTAACCATCATCAATGTTCATAGTTCAACTCTTTGACATTCACATCCATGAATGCACCCAAAAAGCCTTGCATGATCGGTTGCTTTTGCTTTACGTTGGCATATTTCAAACTTTGAAGCAATTAATGTCAAATGCTCAAAGTGTCAAAAGGAAGACTAGTGAAGAACCGTCGGCCGGATCTTATAACACGGTTTGGTTTACGTTTTTATCTAGAGAAAGTATATATTGGCTAAAGCTAGAATGGTCGGTACAAAAGGAAATGATTTGCACATTGACAATTTGGTAAAGGTACTAAACGTAGTCAAGCATGGATTATGTTTTGTTATGGAAAATTTTGAGAATGTTTGAATTTATTTTTTAAATATTATTTATTGAGTTTTGAAAAAAGCTAGGAGACAAATTTAAATATTTTTTTTAAAAGAAAAAATAGGTTTTATATTGAAATTTGTGGAATTAAATAGGTAGAGAGATATTCAAATCTAATTTCTTAAGATTAATTTTTATTTGAGATCTTAATTTTTAAAAATTGTGTTTGGATAGCAAGGTGATATCAGATATTCTATAAATAATAATAAATAATAATAAAATAATCTGTCGACTACCCAAACTAGCAATAAGTCAATTTTTGCTTTTGCTTCCGGCCATTTGGTTTGAACTTCAAAGTCATCCCACAATTGTAACAGTTGGAATCTTAGGAACCGTACATGATGGGGGACCCACTTAGAAGAGTGTGATGTGTCAACATCTAAATCCCATCAAGTAATTTTATATATATATAGGTAGAATTTGAGCCATATCTTTGCAAAGAAGTTCAAAAGTAGTGGTGGGTACATACACATCATTTCTAAGGACGATATTATAGTATATCCCTCCTCTTTCTTTTTTTTTTTTTGCCTTTTGGCAAATCCTTATAAACAAAGAATAATTAATACGAGGGTTGCTACACACTCAGAAGATTCGGTCATTATTTTCAATGATCAATCAACTGATCAAAGTTATATTCTTTTAAGGTAAAATCTCTCACGGCTCCATCTCAATGATGAAATTATCTGACAATCGAAAGAAAGAAAGTAAAACTTATATTTTATTACTATTCATTTTGCCATGTGACTACAACGCCACCCAAATTGTCATTTGAGTTTATGTCCACATCATCTACGTACATTACCATAAACTAAACAAGTTTATTTAATTTATTGTTGTTGGAGAAAAAGCATTTAAGGTAGGCGAGGAATAAATAACGAGGAACTAGTTTTAAGTAAAGTCCTGCAAAATTATGAGGTAAGATGAAGATCCATGGCAAGTCCCTAACAAAAGGAAGCAGCGAGATGAAGTTTTAGGTGAGTATTGTGCTTAGAAAACGTGAAATCACGACTTATTTCAAAAGGTTAAGCCGATTATAAAAAAATATAGATTTTATTATTTATTTTATTTGATTAAATGACTTGCATTAAATTATGTATATATCACCAAACGAGCTAGAGAAATGAAAGCTTCCAACAGAAGCTAGCAACATCCCATTTGTTATATAAGTCATCATTTGGTTATACAATTCAGATGAGAAGAGATATTTTATTAAAAATTGAATAAAATATTGTTATAATATAATTTTTTAAAATTATTTTTATTTTATAATTTGATAAAATTGAATTGTTTATTATATTTTGTGTAGAAGTTTAAGAAAATTGTAATAATTATATGAGATGATATAAGATGAGATGAAATGAAATATTTTAGTTTTATGTAACCAAACCAGGTAGTATTATTGAGTAAGGGATGCTTGGTAAATGAGATTAGATGGAAATTTTGTGAATAATAGCAAGATGGTTTGTGAATATTAGTAAGATAGTCAGAGTTAAGTATTTATTAAGTTTTGGAAAATGAGAGAAAATTTTGAATAAAAAATATTATAAAGTTAAACTATTATTATTGAAAAAGTTGAATTGTTTTTTATTTTTTATTTGAAAATTTGGAAAATTTATAATTATTAGTTTGAAAAAGTTGTACTGATTAATTTGAAAGTATTTGTGTTTGAATAATGTTTAGGAAGGAAATGAGATGTGGTGAGATGAGATGATATATGTTTCCAAACATCTCTGCCTCGTTTGGTTACACAATTCATATTAAAGGAGATGAGTTATTTTGAATATTAATGAGATTTTTGAGTTAAGATGAGATGAGATGGTTTGTAAAAAAGTGTGTTTGGATAGTGAGATGAAATGATATACTTTGTAAAAAAGTGTGTTTGGATAGTGAGATAAGATGTGATATTTTGTAAAGTGTTTGGATGGTAAGATGAGATAAAGTGGTGGGTCCCACCAATAATTTTTAATTATTGGATGGAAAATATTATGAATATATTAAAAATAAGTAATATCTATTATTAATTTAAAAACTCATAAATATTTTAACTTTCCCAAAATATATTTTTTATAGTTGGCTGTGATTATTTCAATATTTCCAAATATGAGCACATTTCTTTGCTAATCAAAATTATTCTACTTATGACGTGTTTATTATACTATATTTTATAAAATTTAAAATATATTTTTTTAATTATATATTACAATAAAATAAAATAAAATTCTAATAGGTAATTATATATATTAAAAATGTGGTAACTATTGGTACTACAGTGGTAGTGTAGAGGTAGATGAAATTTTGTAACAAATCAATTGTATCGTTATTGTAGCAATGGTTGAAAAATCAGAAATGAGATAAAATTTTATATTCTACCTTTTGGATAGACAGATAAAAGATGAAATACAACTTAAATGAAATGTATCGCTACAATTTGTATCTCATCATGGCATCCAAACTGGGCCTTAGTTATTGGAGGCATCTATTTTGGAGCACCGGTTGCCCTTTTCTTTATCTGTAGGTCGTGTGTTGAGGAAATTGATGAAGTTTCCCACTGATAGAAAATTGTCTCAGCAATTATAAGATCTCAAAACAAGGTAAAAATTTAGATGGAAGGATTGCATTGACGTGTTTTTATTTTTTTAATTATATTGGGAATGGTTTGGTGAATGTGTATTGTTTAAAGGAAAGCAAGAAAGATTGATGTGTTATCCTTTTATTGGGTGGTATATACACTAAGGTCTCGTTTGGTTATATATATAGATGTGATGAGATTATATGAGAAATATGTAAATAATAGTGAGATAGTTTGTGAATAATAGTGAAATAGTTTGAGTTAAAATATTTTATAAGGTTTTAAAAAATGAGAGAGAAAAAGTTGAATAAAAATATTATAAAGTTAAAATATTATTTTTATTTTAGGATTTGAAAAAATTGAATTATTTTTTACATTTTACGTGTAAATTTGAAAAAATTGTAATGATTGGGTAATAATTAAATGAAAATTTGAAAAATTTGAAAATTTGAAATTGAAAAATGTTTGTGTTTAAATGGTATTTTGATGTTGAGATAATATGAGATGGATTAAGACCATCTGTGAAACTAAACAGGACCTAATTTTTTACCACAAATGTACACTTGTCAATTTACCCTCCAAAATTCCAAATTGGGGAATCAAGCAATAACTTGAATAATTTGGTGTTGTAATTATTACTCCCTTTAAAAAGGGAGTAATAATTTTGAGAATAAACATTCTCTTTTCTTCTAAAGAAAAGAAACGCAAAGAAAATTATATTACCTATATATAGGTTGGAACAACAGTGAGATTTTACCTTTGGAATTCTAAGAATAAAATATTGAAAGAACTTCGGATTCGTCGTTGAAACATCATGAGCACGTTTGAATGTTACGATGATTTCAGATAATTTATAAATAATAATGTAAAAGTAATAAATAGTAATAAAAAAAATAAATAGTTTATAAATAATAATGCGGTAGCCTGAAATGATCTCATATCACATCACTGAACAAACATAGCCTTAGAAAAAGTTCCCATGAAAACTCTTATTGGGTGGAAGGCTAAATTCGCCAACTTATCACCCAATGAATGAAAACTCACCGACCTGCCCACTATGGCGCGAGTCTGCATATTGCCTTCTCGACATTCAAAGTTTCATAATTGCTAACCGAAGTTAAAATAAATAAATAATCATTCTAAATCCTTAATTATGTGTAACCCAGATTCCATCTGTGTTCATATTTTAAAAGAATTAGTATTTTAATGAAACATCATATATAAATGGTATAGCTAGTTGGAACTAACTCTTATTCCATTTATAATATTCAAGGAATTAATGCTAGCTCGATTCACATCTAGATGTGAATTTCAGGCCATTCATGCCATATTTCTATATACAATCATACACAATTTAGGATCTTAATTAGGGATAAGATCTAATTTTCAAGGAATAAAATGGCTCTGATCAATTATTTTTCAAAGGACTGTACTACTCGGACCGAGAGATTTAATCGAGAAAAATGATCAACAAGTGTAAACATATTTTTTTATTTTCTTTCCTTTTCTTTCAATCATTTTTTTATTCATTTTAAAACATTTGTTAAAAATAAAAAGAAAATATTAATTTATTAATAATCACTTTATTAATCATTAAGTAAAAATAAAAAACTAAAAAAAAAATAAAAATTCAATCGCTCACTTTCATTGGTCACTTTATCGATCCAACTATCATTTTCCTTTCCCAAATACCCTCAATCAAAAAACATACAAGGAATATTGAGAAGCATGAATTTATTTGCAAATAGTTATAACTTACCGGTTATGATTATTAACTAATGTCAAATTGACCATTAGCTCATACTTAAAGGTTATGCTGACTTATTTTGTAAATGGTAATAAAATAGTTTGTGCATAATAATGAAATAGTTTGAGTTAAGATATTTTATTGGATTTTAAAAAATGATATATAGTGAAAAAGTTGAATAAAAAAATTATAAATTTAAAAAATTATTCAAAAATTATTTTGAATATTATTTTTGTTTTGTAATTTAAAAATATTGTTTTGGATTTTTTATTTTGTTTAGATGTTTGAAAAAGTTGTATTGTTTTTTGTGTTTGGATAATTATTAGATGAAAAAATTGAAAAATTAAAATTGAAAAGTACTTTGCATTTGAGTGATTTTTAGAAAGGAAATTATGAGAAATTCTCATGATCTCATCTATCTACCAAAACATGGACTAATCTTGATCGTTAGATCATACTTATTTGTAAGAATCTTTAATTGTCAATTGGATCTTCATCAATTCAACTTTAAAATTTAGATTTATCAACATTACTACTCAAATATGACCATTGATGATCATAGTTATAACTAACGATATATCAAATCTAGCTTTATATTTTTCTGGGGCTAAAGTGTTAGTGCCTAGAGTCATAAATTTTGATCATGGTACTCATGATCACTTTCAAATTCTGATGCTTTAAGCCAAGTGTACAACTAAGCATTGGTTCAAGGCAATATTATATTGTAGAGTGCAAGCAATAATATGCACTACTTACTAAATGTCCACTTTCTTTTTCTTTTTGATCTAGTCGATCAAGAAATGATATTTGTATTTAATTTTAATGTATACAAATTTCGTATATTCTTTTTTTAAAAAGAATAAATTTTACATAAAATAAAAATAAAAAATTAATTTTTTAATAATAAATTTGATTGCATGTGCATAGTCTCTGTGAAGCTATAGCTCTTGACCTTTCTTTAATCAAGTTTCATCCAAATGCTAACTTAATTACCTTTGGATCCCAACATTGCCTAAATTTTTGTGGCAATGTTGGGATCCAAAGTCGACTTCTTTTCGCTGGAAATGAAATGACGCCAATGCACAAAATTAACTTTTTGCATCCAATATTACGGGTGCCACAAAAAAATTGGTCGCAAAAAGTCATATTTGTTGTAGTGCCATTATTGGATGTCTCTGGCCACCAATATCATGTCTCAGAGCATTTTTGTCATTGATTATGACTTGTAGCACCCAAATTTAGTACAAGAAATATGCTTATTCTGCACATTTTTTGGGATAAGAAATTTTTTTGATATATTTTGTTAATTCCCGAAATCTCTTGATCAATATTTGTCTTAAAATTTTTTTTTAAGTATGGTTAAAAATTACATTAGGGTTTACAAAGTTGTGCTTTAAAACAAGGTTGCATAAAGGGTGTAAAAATACTCTTTATACAATCCAATGGATATTTTACAGCACAATTATTTTTACAACAATTTATACAATTATGTTTTAAATAATGGATATTTTAATAAAATAATTTATAAAAATAAGATCATTTTTTTTTTATAACAACCAACATCTTTATTGAGATAAAAACGATTACAGACATTTACCAAATCATAAGGTTTGAGAAACAAAGTCTGGAATACAATCCGACCACATTTTAAGATCATCAACTCGATCTCCAAGCATTTCGAGCAAGCTCATGAGCTGTCCCTATTACCCTCTCTATACACATGTTTAAAAGAAACACTCTCAAAACAACTGCATAGTCTTTTAACTTCAGAAAACAGGTTACCATGCATGGAGTCCAACATATCATCTTTCTGCAACGATTGAACTAGCAACAAATAATCCGATTCTATTTCAATTTGCGCAATACCCATAGTGGAGCTCAGCTGCATGCCTCTGAAAACTGCTAACAGTTCAATGGCTAGCTTCTAGTTCTTCAACCTCTTATTCATGTTTAGAAGCTGCCATTACTACCTTTCCTGATAAGTCCCTTAGAATAACACCTATACCAGCCTTTTTTAGATTGGAAAACATTGCACCATCAGTTGCACGCATGTCATAATTCACTACAAGAAAAAGGAGTTTTTGTGACTAATTTATTGCGATCAAAAGACTTTTCACAATCAATTTTAATTGTAAATAGTTATTTCGCTGGAATTAATTGGTCGCAAATAAGCAGTTTTCTTGTAGTGATTATATAATATATAAGTTCATATATATCCTTTTTGGGGCTCACCGACTATATAAATTGCTTCACTAAAATCAGTTCAAAACTAGCTATAATGAGTCCTCTAGCTTCCTTTCCACCGCCAATAAAATAAAGACTCCAACTTCATTATAATTTATATATATTTATTCTCAATCTCTCTCTCTCTCTAGTATTGAATAATGCATGCCCACCGACTACTGCCACTAGCCCTGGCAAGTGATCACTTTGTTAAGATCAGGCCTTAGACTTTACATAAGCAGATGAAAGAGATCGAGACAAGATATTAATTAACTAATAATTAGCTGATTGTTAAGATATAAAATAAATAATAAAATATATATTTTTTTATTAGTTTAAACTTTTGAGACAAGTGATGTTTTTACATGGTATCAGAACACAGGTTCTGAGTTCGAATCTTGATTTTACACTCTATCTCATTTAATTAAATATTCCACGTGTTGGGCCACTTATTAAGGGAGAGAGCCTATACGTGAGAGAGAGTACTAAAATATAAAATAAATAATAAGATCTATATCTTTCTATCAGATTAAACTTTTGGGACAAATAATATTTTCACACTGATAATAAATAAAAGATTAAGCTTGCTTAGGTTGCACTCCACTTGGCATAATTACAAGTAAGTTATACTACTCGATGATAATCGGCTTGCTGGTCAGGTTTTTTGGAGCCGCGAAAGTACCCATCATCATGGTCATGAAGCTATATATTCGGTTTTGTTTATGAAAGAGGATTAGGTTATTGATCAGCTAAAACATCGATTAATTAAAAACAACATTTTAATTGAACTTAATACGTACAAAACAGTGTCGTTTAATTTTAGTTTAATTTAATGAGGTCGATCTAGAAGATCTACGTTTCCTTAGTGTGTGTGTGTATATATATATATGATATAGCTGTTAATTATAGAATGGAACCCACGAACCTCGACATGAAAAATGGACGTTTTTCCAAGTATCTTTTTGGTTTCTCCTTTCTTTAATGTGGTGGTCAAGCTAAGATCGATGCTTAAAAAACACACGCATATATTTATTTGTAATTGTTAATATCTTTTGAGCCAACATGAACAGTACTATGATGCTGTCTTTCTCGAGAAACAAACCATGTTATAAAATACTATATACGCAAGTTGTGAATGCATATGTGAACACAACACGTGTCATGTGCATGTGAGACTGAGTTGAGAATTGTTAACTATTTCGTTTAGAACTATATCTGAAATAAATTGATAATATAAGCAAGATGCTGACAATCCTTTAATTGTCTAACCAAATTAGATAACGTAATTCTGGAAAGAGACACACATTACGTAAGTTTTATAATATTTTATATTCTCCATACAGAATTTTCGTATTGATTAATAAACTCTACATGAATATTTAATGTTTTTTTTTATTATTTTGTTTCTTATCCATTCTGATTCCCGTTTCGATACAAGAAGTGTTTCATCTCATCTTATCTTATCATTATAATATTTTCAAATTTTCACACAAAATATAATAAACAATTCAACTTTTTCAAATCTCAAAACAATAATATTAAAATATAATATTCTAATAATATTTTATTCAACTTTTAACTTTTATCTCAACTCATCTCATCTCAACTCACTATCCAAATGACAACTTAGAGAGGATTTGAATGGACAGATGAATACCTATAATCCAACAAGCATAGCCATTCCCATAGTTGTTCCATAGGCAGTGTATATGGGTCAAGCCATGAGAGCCCAACTTTTGATGGTGTGGATGGAAAAATGAGGGTTTGGTGATTTTGGGCTTACCAAGTTCTCCAAGCTTTATCTGTACTATAATTAGGTAGTATAATAGTGCACAGTCAAATACCTCAAGCACAGTTTTCCGAGTTGCTCCATGAGTTTATCCAACCTAGCCACAAAATCCAACAAGCATCAAGCATTTCCTCTTGGTGGTGAAGTGTACTGCATAAAATAAACTAGAGTAACACTCAAAAGGCTCCCACAAAATAAATGCTTACTCAATGGAGATTAAAAATAGAGATTATGTGCTTGCTAAGAATGGTGTGAGAACTAGCTGAGGAATGGCTATATATAGCCCTCCCTATGCACCACTCACGGCTGACCTTTTAAGGCCAACCTTTAATCCTCATGAAACTTTCAATTTGAAATATAATGCATGGCCTTAATTTACATGTTGTTATAGCACAGGAGATGAGAGGTCTGCCCACGTGGGCGCCCCTCCATCTCACATCTCCCACTCACACGCAGTGGGCATGGCCCCAAACTTGCATCTCTAAATCATTCTCAAGCTTGTTTATACAAATAAATACGTTGTGCGACTACCAAGCACACCTACAAAAGAAAGGTAGGAGCACTATAAAATCTCTCTTAGAGAATACCAGCATAGAAACATCAATAAAGTGTATTGTTATGCCCTAGACTCATTCGATCGTATAAGATCCAGCATTTTCAAACACTTTTGAGTTTCAAAAAACTCAAAACAAATCTTGATTACCTACAAATCATTTCCACAACCTTAGTCGCTACCAATGTGTAGCACCATATTTTGACGTCAGCAAACACCATCGAAAATACGATCAAAGATACAATGTCGAATAGTCTTCCCTTCGCTCTCATGTCATTCAACTTTCGTTGAACCGTTTTTCCAGCAATACCTCTTTAGACCATATCAATCATGGCCATAAACAGCATGCTAAAGTAGCAGATATCACAACCTCTATCTTATGACATAGTCAAAGGTAAATAAAGGGTACTTAATAAAATATGAGACACGTAGTGAGAAAAAAGTGAACCATTTTTTCACTTCCTCATTTGGTCGAATATGCACATGTAGTATGAAATACATGTTATGGTAGATTTCTCTTTCTCACAGAGTGTATGCCTATATCAACACCGTATAGATCTTAGTCTAGTCACTCCTTAAGCTTCTAACCTGAGTCCCTCTATTTGCTCACCTCCAAGATGCCAAAGAGGATCGCACATCTAACTAACCACAGGTTACATGGATTGTGGGAAATCCATAAATGGTCATCTCAATACAATGAACCTCATCTTAACTCCCATTAAGGTGACATATTTTTATGTTAACCAACTTATGTCCTTGGGCAAGTACCAAGGGACACAATGTCTCATCTTTATTCGCTACTCAAACGCTAGAGACAATCACTTGTGTGAGTGAGCTGATCTAAACCTGTTGACATACCTTGTATGTTTGTATCTGAAAAATAATATCATAAAGACAAGAACTGAATAAAATTATATTGCATTAATATCCCAAATAAAAGTTTACATCTTAATGTCAATTGAAACAAAAATTACATTCACAATCTACATAGTCCTAAATTCCTAACATGAGCCACAAAAGCATATCTTGTTAATCAGCAACCATGCGACTAGTAGAAATGTGTTTCAGGACCACATATAGTTGCGCTACCATGTCTCTGATGTAGTGATATTTGATATATATGTATTTGGTTCTTCCATGATACTTTGAGTCGTTAGCATATGCGAGAGCTGCCATGATGTCGCAATATATCGTCACCGGATTTGAAGTATCTGTGCTAATATCTAGATGCATGAGGAACCTCTGTAACCAAATAGCTTTTTAAATTGCTACTGAACAAGCTATGTACTTTTTCTGCATGGTGGATAAGGCTACAAAGTGTTGTTTCTTGCTACTCTATGTAATGACGTCATTGTTGAGTAGAAAAACATACATGTTGGTTGATTTGCGCTCATCTAAGCCACTACCTCAATTAACATCATTGTAACCTCCCAACTACAAATTCAAACCCTGACAACACAACAGTCTACAGTTTCCTTGAGATATCTAAGAATCCTCTTGACCGCTTTCTAGTGATCCAGTTCTAGATTAGATTGAAATCTACTCACTAAGCCAATTGCATAACATATATCTGGCTGAGTACACATCATTGCGTATATCAAGTTGCCCACAACATTAGCATAAGGGACACGGGTTATCTTTGAGATTTCACTTTGAGTCTTAGGACACATCTCTTGAGATAAGCTATCGCCTCTAATAATAAGGGTGTCAATGGATTTACATTCGCACATTTGGAAGCACTTGAGAAATTTCATTATATAATTCTATTGGGACAAACACATAAGTCTCTTTGGTCAATCTTTGTAGATCTTAATTCCCTGAATGTATTCTACCTCACTCATATCCTTCATCTCAAAATTGAAGGAAAACCACTTTTTTGTAGTGACTATCAATCATTTATCATTTTCAGGCACTAGTATGTCATCAACATAAAATGATAATTAATGAAGCTCTTCTTAGACCTTTTGACATAAACACAATGGTCCTCCACAATCATTGTAAACTCATTCGAGAGAATGGCTCGATGGAATTTGAGATACCATTATCTAGATGATTGCTTTAAGTCATATATAGATTGTTTGAGCTTGTACACTTTGCGATCTTGACCTTCGACCACAAAGCCTATGGTTTGATCCATATAGATCTCCTTATCTAATTCTCCATTGATAATCAGTGTCTTAACATCCATCTGATAAAGTTCAAAATTCATGTAAGCTGCTATGGTTAGAATCAGGCAAATTGAGGCAAACCTTACCATTGGTGGGAAGGTTTTCTCATAGTTTATACCCTCATGTTGGCTATGTCATTTTGCCACTAAGCGAGCTTTGTACCTTTTTATTGATCCATCCAACTTGCGTTTGACTTTTAGAAACCATTTGTTCCCAATGGCCTCACGCCCTGCTGGTTGATCTACCATATCCTAGATCTGGTTGGTCCTTATAGACTTTTTCATCATTTAGTGCTTTCATCTACTCATCTTTAATAGAAAACGAGAGAGCATCATGAATAATCCTAGGCTTATCATTATATTGCGAAACTACTATGAAAGCTTCCCCTTTAATCTCAAAACGACAACAGGGAACACTTTCACATGTGCTTTTACACAAGTAGGTTGTTATGGTTGATTAACAAGTGGTGTGCTCCCACTCAGAGGCAAGTCACTCTCACAATCTGTAGGAGCTGGAGGAATTTCTTCTTCATTCTCAACTAGACCACTTAGAGCGCCATCCTCTTGACCTACAATTTCATGGAGTTCCAAACTCTTATTAACCTCACCCCTACTTGGAAACTCATCTTCTATGAAATCCACATATCGCGAGTCAATCTTAGTCACACTTTTATCAGGTTGCTCACCTATTAGCATATATCCTTTAGGGTGTTCTAGGTATCATGAACAAAATCTGTTGAACCACATGGCCACAAGTTACTCAAAATGGGTTTCTCACCAGTCCATAGTTCATATGGGGTGTGGAAGATACTGGTTTGGAAGACACTTAGTTAAGAATGTAGGCAACAGTCAAAAGTGCATTCCCCAATATTAAATTGGTAAGTTTGTTTGCACCATCCTTGACCTAACCATTTCAAGTAGTGTCCAATTTCTCTTTTTTGCCAAGCCATTTTGTTGTGGCGTACTTAGCTTCGTCAACTAGGGTTGTAATCGAGTCGAGCCAAGCTGGGTTTTGGCTTGCCGAGCTCGGCTCGACTCAAAATACTCGAACTCGGGATTTTTTTTTATTCTTTGTTCGAGCTCAACTCGATAAACTTAATTCTCAACTCGAGTTCGTCTCACAAACGAGTTTGAGTCGAGCCGAGCTCGAACTCGAGCTCGAATTGTTTATTTTTTGAATAAGATTTAATAATTAATAAAATAAATAAATAAATAATCTATTATTGAATTTATATAACTAACAAGTAGAACCTCTATTAAATTATAAAATTTTAAAAAAATTATAAATAATTAATATCTAGCTAGTTGATCTTTATCCAAAATAATAATATATTATATGCCTACATATATTATCAATACAAACACTTAATATAATAGCATATATTTATTTCATATATGGTCATAGTTCTCACGTACTAGTATATGAAATTATCAACTTTTATCGACTAATTATTATACAAATTATAAAATATACCTATGAAGTATATTCACTATATAAACATAACTAATTAGATTACATATTATATATTTAATTATAAAAGTGGTATGCTTATATTATTAGCTAATAAATATATATATATATATGTATATATATATAGGTGTATGTATATATTTATCAATATATGAATGAATTTTAATCGAGTCGAGCTAACGAGTCGACTCGAGCATAAACGAGCGGGCCTTCACGAGCCTTAGCCTAGTCGAGTCGAGTTTTGTCGGGTATGTGTCATTTACAAATCGAGCGGGTATCTGCTTTCACGAACAAGCTTTTTTTTTACGAGCCGAATTCGATTCGAGTTTATCCGAGCGAGTACCGAGCAGGCTATCGAACCGACTAGTTCATTTATAGCCCTATCATCAACTATCTCTCGATTCCTTTTTCATCACAAAGCCTTTTAAATTGCTCAAACATATACTCACGGTTGTGGTCAGTCCTCAAGGGTTTTAAGCTCTTGTCTAACTGATTCTCAACCATGCTTAGGTATTGCCTAAAGCACTCCAATGCTTCAAATGTATGGGAGATTATGTAGACATGACCATAACGTGAAAAATCATCTATAAATATGATGTAGACACCCTCGTGTCTTTCCCTCACATTCATTGGGCCATAGATGTTTGAGTGGACTAATTGCAATGGAAAAGATGTCCTAGTGGTTTTTTCAAACGGTTTTCTTTTAGCTTTTCCCATAAACAGTGTTCACATGTGGGCAACGTGACTTTAGCAAGATTGACTATAAGGTCTTCTCTAGCTAACATTGTCATTCTCTCTTCCCTATATGGCCAAGCCTAGCATGCCATTTATATGAATCCAAATATTAGATGTAGAAAGAAAGGCAATAATCTCATTCATACTTAGATAATTCGAATCCATTATCATAAAACCGTTTGATAGAAAAGCACAACTATAAAAAATATCGCCCAAATATAAAGAAACGCCATTGTTTTCAAATACAATCCAACTTCGTGAAAAAATAATGCAACTGCCTTGCAAGTTCAGCTTGTGAGTACCAAATCCCACCACCTCTACGTTAGCTTCATTCTCCACCTTGATATCACGACTCTTAACTGGAATCTGATGATACTCTACAAATCTGACTCGATCTTGCACTATATACTTGGTCGCTCCTGAATCAACAATCCACATATGATACGAATGAACAACCATCACATGACTAGTTACAAAAATAAAGAAAGAATAGTCAGAGAGTACCTTCTTCAATTCAGTGCAGTCACGAGCGAAGTGACCTTTCTTTCTGCAGTTGAGGCACTTTAACTTGGACTTGTTATTCTCGTGCTTGCCTTTCTTACTACGTTGAGAAGATCCTAACCCTTTTTGTACTTGTCTAGCAGCTAGCCCCATCTTGGATTCTTGCGCTTGGGCCTAGGCATCTTGCATGAACCAGACTCAGCCATATTGTTGAATGTTTGGGCTTAGCAGCCTCTAGGCGCTCAGCCTCAAGCTCCAAGTGACGCGACATATCATCAAAATCCTTGATGTTATCATTGTGTGTAAGATTCTGGCTCCTTGTCTCCCAAGATTTTGGTAGTGAGCGTATTATCATCTGAACATGTTGCTCATCAATCAGGTTGTTTCATGTCGTCTTGAGATTGCGGATTATGGTCGCCACAATGTCTAATTATTAATTTCTAACCTAATTTTTGCTCAAACTTAAAATTATATGGGAGACCGAATACTCCTTAATCTCAACCATACTCCTTCTATCTAAGATAGTCATCTAGCCCTAATCACACATAAAGGCAGACGCTACTAAAATTGCAGTAATCATTTGGGTCAGTTTATAAGGACAGCTACTCAAACTGCAATAACCTGTTAGGCCAATCTACAATGACAGATTACGACAACATGTTAAGCTACTCTACAAAGATGGTTCTTTTAATATCGTTACAGTCCATTTTTTTTGTCCCATCAATGCATTTACAGTTTTTACTGGGGCTCCCATAATCCTTTGGCTATACAGTGCATTGACAGTACTTACTGTGGTCAGCGCAATCCTTTGGTTATACATTGTATTTACAATTCTTACCAGGGTCACCTCAATTTTTTCAGCCTATCATTCATATTGGCAATACTGACTAAGACTACTTATAGTGGGAACTTTATATTTTATCACTAAAAAATATTGAAGGCTAATGTCTAAACATAGAAGCCTAACAAACATAGTTGATAAAATAAGGATATATTCCACACATACATGTAATCACATTTAATCTACAATATTAAACAAAAGATCACACGAAAAAAAAAACATGGAATAACATAATAAAAAAATAGAATGTATCCAGACAAAAAGAATAAAAAAATACGCTAATAAAAAAATTGTTTTCTAAAGAGCATATGTATAATAAATACATTTAAAAACCCTACTTAGAATAAGAGAAACCCGTAGCCTAGTGGCTCACCCAGCCCCCTCATTTTATGAGGTGGGCTTGAGTTCAAAACCTAAGTGTGCCACTTTCTTTGTTTTCTTTCTATAGTGTAAAAAAAATGGGCCAGTGAACATTGGGCCACAAAATCGGCCCAGGCCCTTTCTTTTATATAAAAAAAAAAGTATAGGCCAGTTGGCCCAAGCCTATTTCTCTTCAGACGACATAAGTCATCTTCTTCCTTTAATTGGGATAATATGAACAATACCATTTGAAAAAAAAAAACATAGCCACTAACTGTCGCCGCCATGGTGAGCCACCGCATCTCGGCATTGCTCCAGGATGGAGGGGCACTCAATGGTGTGCACAACACCATTGGTGTGTGTTGTACCACAACGCACAGCACCTAGTGGACACACCACCACCACAGTGCACAGGCGGTAAGCGTAGCACGCAAATTGCCCAAGTGCGTGGGCGGTGTGCACAACATTGCTTGGTGCTTGCCATGGCTCCTTGAATTTTCTCAAAAAACACAGCAAGGTCTCAAACATGAAGAAAAAAAAAAAACTAGCACTCAAGCACAATTAAAAAAAAAAAAGTGAAAAGCAAAGGCTTTAGGTAAACTAGAAGCAACTATTTAAAATTCTCTAATACCAATGTAAGAGAGCACAATGGAATATCTCAAGCACAGCTTTTTGAGTTGCTCCATGAGTTTATCCAACCTAGCCAAAAAATCTAACAAGCCTCAAGTGTCTACTCTTGATGGTGAAGTATACTATATGGAATAAACTAAAGTAGAACTAAAAAACCTCACAACTTAAATGCTTGCTCAAGGGAGATTTAAAACTGAGAGATTATGTGCTTGTTAAAAATGGTGTGGGAACCAGCTGAGGAATGGCTATATATAGCCCACCTATGCGCCACTCACAGCTAGCCTTAAACTCCAGCGTTTAATCCTCATGAAAGTGGTCGTTTGTCACTTTCAATTTGAAGCATAACACATGGCCTTAAGAATGGCCATTAAGCCATGCGTTGCATGTCGTTATAGCATAGGAGAGGTGAGGTCTGCCTACGTGGGTGCCCCTCCATCTCACAGGTAGAATGTCCTAAATGACTTAGAATTCTGTAGTATCTTAAATTTTAAAGCATTGAAGCTTTTGGAGCAAACCCGAATATAATTTGCTTGATCTTAGAGAGGGCAGATGGTGAACAAACTACAATGGAAGTAAAATTGCACATTAGTTTCATCCCACATCGCTAGTTTTAGATTTATTTCACTTTCTTAAAAGCATTTAAGGAGGGGAAAATATTTGTTTATTTCAAACATTTGTCCAGTAACATGAACAAATGTGGCCTCCAACACTACCCAACTAGAAACTTTTCAATAAAACTTGTTCACAAACCATTTAACTATCGATACTATATATAATGATTGATCCAGAAACTCCAAAGATTACAAACACAAAAGTTGCTAATAGAGAGTATTTAATGGATGAAAGAATGGTGGAGGCAATGGTCATGCGCTGGTTCTAAAAGCAGCAGTGGTTGTCACATAGAATACTTCCTGTAGTTTGATAATAACATGCATCAGATATTTCGCATCAGATAACTCTTCAACTATCAATTATGGACTATCAAATTTGGTTAACTAGACCCAACTATAAAGCCATTCGAGCTCGAATCTTTTGGCTATACTGAGGATTTTGTGTAGTATATATGCTCTCCAAAACTAAGGAGCATTTGTTGTAGCTTTCCTTATAAAACAATCATTATCCAATCAGCACCACAGAGAAGAGTGATGATTACTTATCAAAAAAAAAAAATGAAGAGTGATGATATATGATAAAGTGTCAAAAACCACATGATTAAACTGCTAAAGTGAATGAATTGTTTAAGCAAAAAATGAATTAAGCACTTAATTATGTAGTAGTTTTTAGTACTTAACTCAATGTTAAATTCTGGTATTTTAAACTTGAAAAGAGTTGTGATGCAGCTGGTCCACACCAAAAACTAATATCCCAAAATTTTACTCTTATCTCTTACTTATGTTGTAGGATATTATGGGAAAGGATGTTAAAACACATGGTATTCTTGGAAATACTCAACTGGCACGGCAACACCCTAAAGAAGGCACTACAACAAACTCAAGCACACAAAGAGGCTAGGGATCTGAAACAAAAAAAAAAAAAAAAGCAAAAAGAAAGGAATAGAGAGAAGGATGGACAGCTATGGCATGATCGATCGTGGACTCACAAGCAGCTTGCCTCAAGATTGGGAGTGGACTCATGCGAGACAACAGCAGCTCACACGGGCAGACCCACTCACGTGAGACAGCAGGGGTTGGATCGAGCAGCTTAAAGTGCACACTGCAAAGGAAAAGAAAGGGGAAGTGCAAACTGCAGGGACCTGGAGACGTGAAATGCAGGGGCTGGAGACGTGCAACGCAGGGGCTGAGACGAGGTCACGCACAGTATAAAAAGAAGGCATTTTTCCATGCGGGATCCCTTCTTTTTTTTTTTTTTTCAGCAGTCTTAGTTTTATTTTATAGGGTTTCTTAGTTGGCTTTTTCTTTTACGGGATTTTCGGTTTAAGACCTTTGTTTTTTAGGGGAATTTATTTTCTCAGTTGTGGAGATTCTTGAATTTTTCAGCAGTTTTGTTATGCATAGAACAATTGACTTGTTTTAATTTCTTTTTTCTTGAGAGAATGATGTTAGATTAAGTTTACAGCTTGAGCTACAAGATATGGATTCTCTTGCACTAAACTACTGATTAGAGTGATTCTGATAAGAAAGAAATCCACTTTATAGTTTTGCAAGTTGATTTTGTTGAGATAAGTCAAAACCAGAAACTCTTGTTCTTGTTCTACTGTTGACGTAAGGCACAACAGAAACTTGGTAATATTTTTAAGGTTTTTCATGGTTAGTATTCCTAGTAAATTTATTTGCACTCTATAGATACTTTAGACTGGAAATCTGGTTTTAAATCTTCATTTTCCGATTGTTAATGCTTAGACTAGATTCACAATTGAGTTATAGAGTTAGACCTCTTAATCAGAGTTTGGAAAAGGAGGAAACATTCTTGTAGCCCAAGTGTTTGACATATTGTGTCACTTGTTTTGATATTACTGCAATCTCTACATTTCCTGCACTCATTTCTCTAGCATTCAATTTATTTTCTCATTTCTTTCTATTTCCATTCCTTTTAAGTCTACAAGCATTCAGAAAATTATAAAAAAAAATGGAGAAAAGATCCAAACCACTCTTCGTTAATACACTTCAATTGAGTACATAAATATACTTTTCTTGTTTCTTTTCTTGGTTGCATAAATAGCCCTTTCACAAACAAGCTTCTCACAAAAAATACACTTCATTATATGTTTGCTCAGCATGAATACTATTGTCCATGTGGAAACGACCATGGAGCTCATCCATGTACTACTTTGATAGCTTTTGCACTTGGAAGACAGATTTAGAAAGCCATCAAGTTTTTGGCGCTGTTGCCGGGGACAACTGGTGTTTATCAGAGCATTCTCATATTGTTGAGAAGACGTTTGTAGTGCTGTGATGCTGTGAACCTCTTCACAGCTTGGGTGAAATTCTTCTTTGTTTTATTTTGCTTTATTATTTTTTTTCTTCTTGTTTGTCTTACATATTTTTTATTTTCTGCTCTTGTTTGTATGCCTGGTTGGACTAGGGACCATACTTCTTGGTTGGTTATGACAGAATCACAAGCATCTTTTACCTTAGCATCACTTTCTCTTGAGTCATCTTTGACACTAATAGCACCATGGCTGAAAATGAGAATCATGATAGGGAAGTAGTAAATCAGAACATAACCCTTAGAGATTATTTACAACCTGTCAGAACTAGCACACCCTCATGCTTAATCCAACCTTTGAATGCAAATGCCTTTAATTTCAAATCTAGAATGATTTCATTAATTCCACATTTTCATGGCTTGGAATCCGAGAACCCTTACCTTCATATCAAAGAGTTTGAAGAGGTTTGTTCTACATTCATGGACCGGACATGCACTGAGGAGGTTATTAGACTAAATTTGTTTCCATTTTCCTTGAAAAGATAAGGTTAAAACGTGGCTAAATTCATTCAGACCTAGAACCATAGGCACATGGCAGGAAATGCAAACTGAATTTTTGAAGAAATTATTTCCAATACATAGGATAAATGCACTTAAAAGACAAATCATGAACTTTACCCCAAAAGATTCTGAAACTTTTTATCAAAGTTGGGAAAGGTTCAAGGATCTTTTAAATGTTTATCCTTATCATGGTTATGAAAATTGGTGTATGATAAGTTTTCTTTTATGAAAGTTTGATACCTAAAATGCACCAATTTGTACAAACCATGTGTAATGGAGAATTTTTCGACAAAGAGCCTGAGGAAGCATTTGAATATTTTGATTACTTTGCTTAAAATTCTCAATCTTGTGACACAACTGATGTGCATGATAGGTCTAGGCAAGTTGAGTCTGATCATGGAAAATATACTTTAAAGGAAGATGATGATTTGCGTGCTAAATTAACCTTGTTGTCCAGAAAAATGGAAGCCATGGAATTGAAAAAAGTAAATGAAGTGCATGCTATCCATAAAAATTCTGAGAAGTGTGGCATATGTGAGAATCATGGGCATTCAACTAATGAGTGTCCCACTATCCCCGCATTCAAAGAGGTATTGTTGGACCAATCTAATGCTATAAATATGATACATAAACCATATTCTGGTCTTTACTCTAATTCTTATAATCCAGGATGGAGAAACCACCCACATTTTAGGTGGAGGAGTGACCAGCAAGTAGCTCCAGTAGCCTTGGCTCCGGGACCCTCTCAACTCACAATTCAAGCACCTACAATGCAAAAAGAAAGGACTTGAGGAGACGGTACAACAATTGTCAAACACCTTGTAGCAGTTTATGCAAGGTCAAACAACAATCAACAATCAAAACTCTCAAGCAATAAATGAAATTCGGAGCACACTTATAAAGATGACTATGACATGGAACTCTCAAGAAAAATGAAAATTTCCTGCACAACCTCAACCCAATCCACAAAGTCAGCCACTTCAAGGAGCGGTTGAGAGTTCAAATGTAAGGCAAGTGAAGGCAGTCACTACTTTGAGAAATTGTAGGGTGGGAACATTCCAACTCAAGGTTCAGATAAGGCTGGTAAGGTCTCCAAACCTGTACAAAATGAGGCTGCATAAGGTGAGGTTGAACAAAGTGAAACTGAAAATGAAACTGAAAAGATTTCATGTCCTGTACCTGCTCCTTTTCCTCAAAGATTGGCTCCTCTGCACAAAGACAAACATCAATCTAAAATTTTAGAAATATTCAAGCAAGTTAAGATTAACATCCCTTGTTGGATGCTATTCAACAAATTTCTACATATGCTAACTTTCTAAAAGATTTGTGTACTATTAAAAGGAAATTAAATGTATAAAATAAAGTTTTTCTTACTGAGCAGGTCAGTGCCATAATTCAGAGCAATACCCCACCAAAATATAAAGACCTCAGTTCACCAATAATTGCTTGTGTTATAGGAAGTTCAAAAATTGGTCAAGCATTGTTAGATCTAGGTTTAAGTGTGAATTTACTGCTTTATAATGTTAATGAGCAGCTTGGTTTGGTGGAATTACAACCAACTCCTATCATTTTACAACTAGCAGACAAGTCTATTAAAATGCCAAGAGAGGTTGTTGAGGATGTCTTAGTTCAAGTGGATAAATTTTTTTACCCCGTAGATTTTGTTGTGTTGGATGTTCACTTGACACCAAAATTTTCTTTTCAAGCACCTGTGATTCTTGGGAGACATTTTATTGCTACTTCAAATGCATTAATAAATTGTAGGAGTGGTGTTTTAAAGCTGAGTTTTGAGAACATGACCTTTGAACTAAACATTTTTAATATTTGTAGGCAACCTCAATACTTGGAAGATGTACAAGAAGTAAATTTGCTGGAAAGCATCCTTGAGGAAGAGGTTTATTTGGCATACCAGCCCACGAACCTGCTGTTTGAGTTAGAAAATATTTGTGATCTCATCACTGATGACACCCCCATTGATGTTTCTCATGTTTTTAATGTAGAAAATAAATTTGAGACTAAATGGATGCCAAAAATTGAACAACTCCCTTGACAACAAGTTTGAAGCCTTCAGCAAATAAAATCCCAACACTAGAACTGAAGCCATTGCCGAATGACCTGAAATATGCATTTCTGGGTCCGGACAGCACCTTATTAGTGGTGATTTCAGCCCAACTCACTTATGACCAAGAAGGGAGACTGATGGAAGTTTTAAGGCAGCACAAAGGTGCTATTGGGTGGACAATCGCGGATATAAAAGGTATAAATCCTCTTGTGTGCACTCATAGGATTTATTTAGAAGAAAATGCTAAAATCTCTAGGGAGATGCAAAGGAGACTAATCCTACCATAAAAGAGGTAGTAAAAATAGAGGTTTTGAAACTATTTGACGTGGGAATTATCTACCCTATTGCGGATAGCAAGTGGGTAAGTCTCATTCATGTAATTCCAAAAAAATATGGGCTTACTATTGTGAAAAATGAGAAAAATGAACTGATTCCTACTAGGATTTCTACTAGTTAGCGAATGTGTATAGATTATAGGAAGTTGAATGCCGCCACTAGGAAAGATCATTTTCCTTTGCCATTTCTTGATCAAGTGTTTGAAAAAGTTGCTGGCCATGATTTCTATTGCTTTCTTTATGGATTTTCTGGTTTTTACCAAATAGAAATAGCACCTGAAGATAAAGAGAAGACCACTTTTACTTGCCCGTTTGGCACTTTTGCATTTAGAAGAATGCTTTTTGGACTATGTAATGCACCAGCTACTTTCCAAAAATGTATGCTTAGTATTTTCAGCGATATGATTGAAAATTGTTTGGAAGTATTCATGGATGATTTTTCAGTATTTGGTAGTTCTTTTGATACATGTTTGACCAACTTACAAGCTGTTTTAGCTAGGTGTGAAGAGAAGCATTTGCTTTTCAATTGGGAAAAGTGTCATTTCATGGTTCAACAAGGCATAGTTCTTGGTCACATAGTCTCATCACGAGGTATTGAGGTTGATAAAGCTAAGATCGAGATTATCTCCAAACTTCCAATACCCAAAACAGTAAAAGAAATGAGATCATTTCTTGGGCATTTCTTGGGCATGCTGGGTTTTATAGGAGATTCATTCAAAATTTTAGTTCTATCTCTAAACCCTTGTGTGAGTTACTTATGCATGATATTGCTTTTGAATGGACCTCCTCTTGTCAAAATGCTTTTGATAAACTGAAAATTTTGCTCACTACAGCTCCTATCATGCAACCCCCTGTTTGGTCTAATCCTTTTGAGATAATGTGTGATGCTAGCGATGTAGCCATAGGAGCTGTTCTTGGACAGCGTAGAAATAAGTTCCCATATGTCATTTCTTATGCAAGTAGAACTCTAAATGGAGTCCAAAGAAATTATTCTACCACAGAAAATGAATTGGTTGTTGTAGTTTTTGCATTAGACAAGTTTTGAACTTATATTCATAGTTCTCCTGTGGTTATTTTCACTGACCATGCAGCATTAAAGTACTCATTGTTGAAGAAGGATGCTAAACCACGTTTAATCCAATAGATTTTTCCTCTCCAAGAATTCGACCTTATCATCAAAGACAAGAAGGGTGCTCAAAACGTAGTCGTCGACCACTTGTTTCGGCCTACATTTGCTGAAAATGAGCACATTGTCCCTATCCGTGACTCTTTTCCTGATGAACAATTAATGGCAGTTGAAAATTTGCCTTGGTTGCTGACATAATTAATTTGTTTGTGACAGGACAAACTCCACCCCATTGGAGTGCTGAAGACATACGAAAATTCAAGCATGAGGTAAAGTCATTCTTCTATGATGATCCTTACTTGTTTAAATATTGTTCTGTCCAAATCATAAGGAAATGTGTGCCTGATCATGAAATACAAGCCGTTCTTTCTTTTTGTCATAATGAGGCTTGCGGGGGACATTGTTTTGCACATAAAACCGTTGCAAAAATTTTACAAATTGGGTTTTATTGGCCGCATATGTTTAAAGATGCATATAATTTTTGCAAAACTTGTGAACTATGTAAAAAAATTAGGCACAATTACTAAGAGCAACATGATACCTTTACAACCCATTTTGGTCATTGAGATTTTTTATTGTTAGGGGTTTGATTTTATGGGGCCATTTCCATCTTCTTTTGGTTATTTGTATATCCTTGTGGCTGTTAATTATGTTTTTAAGTGGGTTGAAGCCATCCCATGTAAAACAAATGACCATAAGGTAGTGCTTAAGTTCTTGAAAGAAAATATTTTTTGCTAGATTTGGCATGTCTAGAGCTATTATTAGTGATAATGGAACCCATTTTTGCAACAAACTCTTTGCTGCCCTCATAAAAAAATATGGTATACACCATAAGTTTTCCACTCCATATCACCCTCAAACAAATGGGCAAGCTGAATTAGCTAATAGGGAACTTAAGCACATCTTAGAAAAAACAATCAACCCCAACAAAAAAGATTGGTATTTAAGGCTGACTGATGCACTTTGGGCTTGTAGGACAACCTTTAAAACCTCTCTTAACATGTCCCCTTATCGCTTGGTATATGGAAAAGTATGTCATCTTCCCGTTGAGCTTGAACATAAGGCATATTAGGTAGTTAAACAATTTAATTTCTCCATTGACCATGCTGGTTCTGTGAGAAAATTTCAGATTTCAGAATTGGATGAGCTTAGGCGAGATGCATATAACAATTCTAAATTGTCAAAAGAGCGCATGAAAGTGTTACATGACAAGCACATCCAGAGAAAGAATTTTGAACCCAATGAACAAGTCTTACTTTACAATTCTCGCCTCCATCTATTTCCAGGCAAATTAAGATCGAGGTGGAGTGGTCCTTATGTAGTTAAGGCTGTGTTTCCATATGGAAATACTTTCAAAGTCAATAGCCAACGACTTAAACATTTTTTGGCAAAACTTTCACATGAGGATACTTCTATTCCTTTAGAAGATCCCACTTATTCTCATGATCATTAGCTTATTTTTTTTTGCTTTAATTTTTTTTTCTTTTTCTGCTTTTATTTGTTTCACTTCTATGTTTTACTCTTTGTTTTTTTCTTTTTCTTCAGTATATCTTTTCAGGTTCATCACTATTTATTTTTTTTCTGGTTTCATTTTTACATTCATTATCCCTTCAGCCATCTCAGGTATTTTCCTTCAGCCCTATTTTCTTTCATGTCTTGTTTTATTCATGATTTGCAGTGAGGATACTGCCCATTTTTAGTTGGGGGTAAGGAGAGTCTTCTACCATTAGTCTCTCAAGATTTATAATTGTGGGGTTTGAATTTTTTGTTGCTGCCAAGTTACTATTTTCACACTTCTCTATTTAAAATTAGATAGTTGCAGTCTTGGGCTACACTAATTCCCATTAGTTTAGGTTTAAGTTCGACACTGGACCTTATGATAAGTCTTAGCAACTCAAACTTGAGAAATATATTTCAAAGCTATTGATTAATGACCTTAATTGACACAAGCAGATACTTTTTATTGTTTGTTTGATGACAACCAGTGGTTTCTTCTAAGCAACTAGCAAGAACTACAATGAACCATATCTTAATGGCCTAGGAAAAGTGTGATTAAAAAAAAAAAAAAAAAACAAATGGTGTAAGTACATTGAAAAAGGCTGCCTATCACTGGAATTTGTTTTTTTTTTTTTTTAAAAAAAAATGGTCTTTCAAAGTATGATAGCGTGAAAGCTGCCAATATAATGGTTTTGAATTGGAGTAAAGATATTTTAGTTTTTTTTGAAAAAATTGCTAGACTGAAACTATTGTGAGAAATCTTGAAACTAACAAATGGCAATCTCTTCACACACTTGATGCACTCAAAGATCTTCAGCTTAAGTACATTTCCCTTGTTTGAGCTCTTGAGAATTTTATAAGCTTTTGTGTTGAGCTATAACCTGACCTGTCTACATTCTAATGCCCAGGATTTCAATAAGATAGATCTTTTGTAGAGATTTTTTACTTTAGTGACTCACTCTTAGATCCTTCAATATTTTTATTGCATTATTTACTAGCGACTAGCAAAAAGCTAGTTTTGGGGAGTATGATAAAGTGTCAAAAACTATATAATTAAGTTGCTAAAGTGAATGAATTATTTAACCAAAAAATGAATTAAGCACTTAATTATATAATAGTTTTTAGTACTTGACTCAATGTTAAATTCTGGTATTTTGCACTTGAAAAGAGTTGTAATGTAGCTTCCACACCAAAAATTAATATCCCAAAATTTTACTCTCATCTCTTACTTATGTTGCAGGGCATTATGGGAAAGGATGTTAATACACATGGGTATTCTTGGTAATACTCAACTGGCATGGCAACACCCTAAAGAAGGCACTACAACAAACTCAAGCACACTAAGAGGCTAGGGATCTGAAACACACAAAAAAAGCAAAAAGAAAGGAATAGAGAGAAGGATGGACAACTATGGCACGATCGATCGTGGACTCACAAGCAACTTGCCTCAAGATTGGGAGTTGGCTCACGTGAGGCAGCAGCAGCTCACAAGGGCAGACCCACTCACGCGAGACAGCAAGGGCTGGATCGAGCAGCTCAAAGCGCGCACTGTAGAGCAGCTCAAGACGCGCACTGCAAAGGAAAAGAAAGGGGAAGCGCAAACTGCAGGGACTTGGAGACGTGAAACGCAGGGGCTGGAGACATGCAACGCAGGCGCTGAGACGAGGTCAAGCACAGTATAAAAAGAAGGCATTTTTCCATGCGGGTTCTCTTCTTCTTTTTTCGGTAGTCTTAGTTTTATTTTTCTGGGGTTTCTTAGTTGGCTTTTTCTTTTAGGGGATTTTCGGTTTCAGACCTTTGTTTTTTAGGGGAATTTATTTTCTCAGTTGTGGAGATTCTCGATTTTTTTAGCAGTTTTGTTATGCACAGAACATTTTACTTATTTTAATTTCTATTTTCTTGAGAGAATGATGTTAGGCTAAGTTTACAGCTTGAACTACAAGATATGGATTCTCTTGCACTAAACTACTGATTAGAGTGATTCTAATATGATAAAAATCCATTTTATAGTTTTGCAAGTTGATTTTGTTAAGATAAGTCAAAACCATAAACTCTTGTTCTTGTTCTACTGTTGACGTATGGCACAGCAGAAACTTGGTAATATTTTCAAGGTTTTTCATGGTTAGTATTCATAGTAAATTTATTTGCACTCTATAGATACTTTAGACTGGAAATCTGGTTTTAAATCTTCATTTTCCGATTGTTAATGCTTAGACTAGATTGACAATTGAGTTATAGAATTAGACCTCTTAATCAGAGTTTGGAAGAGGAGGAAACATTCTTGTAGCCCAAGTGTTTGACATATTGTGTCACTTGTTTTGATATTACTACAATCTCTACATTTCCTATACTCATTTCTCTAGCATTCAATTTATTTTCTCATTTCTTTCTATTTCCATTCCTTTTAAGTCTACAAGCATTCATAAAATTATTCAAAAAAAATGGAGAAAAGATCCAAACCACTCTTCATTAATACACTTCAATTCAGTACATAAATATACTTTTCTTGTTTCTTTTCTTGGTTGCATAAATAGCCCTTTCACAAACAAGCTTCTCACACAAAATACACTTCATTATATGTTTGCTTAGCATGAATACTATTGTCCCTGTGGAAATGACCATGAAACTCATCCATGTACTACTTTGATAGCTTCTGCACTTGGAAGACAGATTTAGAAACCCATCAATATATAAGCTTAGCAAGATTGTCTTTGGCTAGTAGGTCTACCCAAGTTTGCGGGCAATCAGGTTATATGTTTTCAATTCACAAGATGATCTGAATAGGGGTAAACTTAGTAGTGGGTGTCTTATCCTTCCCTTTTCCTTTTAAGTTCCCCGCCCAAGTTCCGACAGGTCTGGTACATATCCAGATGACCTTAACAGTTTTGTCAAGCCCTTCAAGGCTCTATATATTTCCTCTCTCTCGGGATGTCTCTCATCTAGGGAATAGAACTTGACCACGGAATCACCGACTTCAACCAAGCTACACCCTGGCAATTTTCTGAACCCGGTATCCCTCATTGCAACTTTTAACCGTGCAACATCTTTCCATCTCCCAAGATCCCCATATATATTTGAAAGCAAGACAAAATTTGCTGCGTTCTTCGGTTCAAGTTCAATAAGCCGTTCAAAGGCAACTTCAGCCAACTCAACGTTTTTGTAAATTCTACAGGCCGCAAGTAAGGCAGCCCATATAACAGCATCTGCTTCCATGGGCATCTTTCTCACGAACTCTACAGCCTGGTCTAAAAGACCAGCTCGTGCAAGCAGATCAACCATACAACCATAATGCTCAATTTGAGGCACAATTGAATAATCATTAACCATGGATTGAAAATAGGAAAAGCCATCTTGAACTAGTCCCGTATGTGTACAAGCGCACAGAATACCTATGAAGGTGATTCCATCTGGTGTTTCTCCAGCATTCTTCATCTCATGAAACAAAGTTAAGGAATCATTACCACGTCCATGTGCCGCTAAGCCATTGATTATGGTATTCCATGTAATCAGATCCTTCGTACCCATGTTCTTGAACACATCAACTGCATTTTCTATTGTTCCACATTTTGCATACATGTCAATCAAAGCATTCCCAACATAAATATTCTCCCTGTACCCATTATTCTCTGCATATACATGAACCCACTTACCCAAATCAATTGCTCCTAATCTGGCACATGCAGCCAATACGATCACAAGTGTAACATCATTAGGAAGCACACTACTTTCAATTAGCATCCTTTTGAAAGTTTTCAGAACTTCAGCAAAAAGCCCACTACGTGCGTACCCTCCAATGAATCCATTCCAAGAGAAGATGTTCTTCTCAGACATCACTTCAAACAACCTCTCGCATGCCTCAGCATCCCCATTATTTGCGTAACCATTCAACATCGTATTCCAAGACATCACATCCCGGTTTGGCATCTCATCAAAAAGCTTCCGTGCTGCCACCATATCACCCGTTTCAATATAACCTGAAACCATAGTGTTCCACAACACAACATCTCGCACAGGAGCTAAGTCAAAAAGGCGGCGTGCAGAAATCACATCGCGGCACAAAATATACCCACTAATCATCGAAGTCCATGAAACTACATTCCTCTGAACCATCTCACCAAACACCTTGTAAGCCGCTCCAATCGCTCCACCACCAGCATACATATCAATCAATGTAGTTGCCACAAATGGGTCTGCTCTGAAGCCACCCTTTATTGCTACGCAATGTATTTCTTGTCCTTCTACATATGAATTAACTTTCACACAAGATTTTAAAACAATAGGAAAGGTAAAGCAATTGGGCATTACGTCCAAGCTCTTCATTTGACCAAACAAAACTAAAACTTCGCTATAAGACTTAACTCGAGCATACCCTCTGAACATTGCATTCCATAGACCAATGCTCGGGTCCGGAATTTGATCGAATAGTTGGCGGGCATAAACCATCTTCTTCAGCTCGGCACACGCAGTGATAAATCTTGGGATTACATAGTCGTTGTGTTTGAAACCGTGGGTGATTATCTGGGCTAGGATTTGGTGGAGGCGTTTTGAAGTTTTACATGACTGCAAGAGCGAAATGAATCTTTCTTCGAGAAGTCTTTGGGAATGCTTTTGGACCAGATTTATAATTGTAATTTTCGCTATTTTAGAGGGAAGCTAGGTGTGGTGTGTGCTGTGTAACGCACCCACGAAGAAAAGCAAGAAATGATTGACTGTTTCTGGTATTAATAAGCTGAGCCCATTTTAATTGCCGTAATAGATACCTCAACAACTTTTTATTTTATTTTATTTTATTTAGAACTACATTCATTGATAGCATTCGCATTGGGTATCCTAAACGTCATTTTTTCTTATAATTTGAGAGAAAATTTATGATTTTCACCTCAAACTCTCCTTCTAAATCCCTAAAATGGGGTGGTAGAATTCAAATGCGACAATGGATCCCCTTACATACCCAAATGTTATTTTCGTTAGTTGTTGCTCATTGCTCCCGCGTCTCCCTCCCTTCGACCGTTGGGTGTCTTCGTCGTTTTTTCCCCTTCCTCGCACCGCAGCCACCATCGATGGCAACCTCTCCATCCGTTCATCACTATAAGTATCCTTATCCCCTCTCAGTTTCCTCCATTGTTGGGTTCCTCCATTCTCATTCGCACACACACATGATTCGGCTTCCTCAATGGATGGACTTTCATCCATTCGGGATCCTCTATGCACCGAGCTTCTCTATCTCGTTTCACTGAGAATAAGGTTCCTCCATGACTCGATTTTCAGATCCAACATTTTGACAAAATATCCTAGATTTCCTTCGAGTTTTTAGATCTTCTTCGAATAAATACTTTTCTCAGATTTTTGTTGCAATTTATTTCCTCCATTGCTGTGATAATCATTTTCTATGCTTAGATTTGGGGTTATTTCCACTGATTTGTGAATTGGGATTTAGGGAAAAAAAAAAACCTAGATTTTTTTGAGCAATTTATTCCTCCATGTCCAGAGATTGCCATCTTCTATGCTTAGATTTGAGGCTATTTTCCACTAATCTATATATTGCAAATTATGAAAAAAAACCCTAGATTTGTTTGCCTGTTGTTGGATTAATCTATGTTGCTTCATTGCTCTGTGATGTTGGATTAATCTGTTCTAACTCAATGCTCTGTGTCGTTGGATTGCGACCATGTTGTTTCATTGCTCTGTGCAGCTTCATAGCTCTGTACTATTTCATTACTCTGTGCTGTGAATTGCTCAGTATTGTTTCATTACTTTGTGATGTTTCATTCTTATGTGCAGGTTCATTGCTCTGTGTAGTTTCACTGCTCTGTGCTGTTTAATTGCTTTGTGCTATTTCATTGCTTTGGACTGTGAGTTGCACTGTGATGTTGAATTGTAATTATCTGTGGATAAACACACTCCAATGCAGTTTTTTTATTTTATTTTATAAGTAAGCATAATATGAGTAAGATGTATGTTACAATCACATTAGTACTTCTATGTACATGAATGTCTTGGCTTCCATCTTCATTTCCTTTTACTTTGTACATGAATATTGAATTTTTTTGAATTATGCCTTAGTTGTACTCTTCTATTTGTGTGCCTCAATTTTGTTTCCCATCTATTGTTGTTCATACTATGTTATGCTGGTTGAGTTGTTCATATTCTGTTCATGTTTCATTATTCTATTATGTTATTACCAAAACTATTTTTGCATGTGTAGTGTTATTGTCAAAACTGTTTTGATACTACATTTGCATGCTTTATGTTGATTTCTGTGACGGCCCCAGATTCCGCTTGGGATCGGATGGACATCTGAAGCGTCGGGACATACAACACAAGGTTACTTGCTCCCGTTCATGACATATAAGATGCAATGTTCCTAACATGCATTTAGCATTATGCAATATTCGCAGCGGATAATAAATTTCTTTATTTTTTTTTTCTTTAGCAATACTATGCACCAAACTAAAATATCCCACATACTTAAAACATACTCCATACTTAACGACATACTAAACAACTAAGATCACAATAATAGTCCATAAGTTTGTGATCAAAAGAGTGCTAGAGATTGAACTCCACAAATACAAGTAGTAATCTGAGGTAACTACTGTATTACCATCTACGTCGCACCGTCGCTTAGTCGACCGTTTCCAGTTGGTCGATTCCCTGTTCCACTTCAGATCCCTATAAGAAAAATCTACCATTCGGGGGAATAATAGTTGGGGCTACCATAGTGAGATTTGATTACAAATCTCAGCAAGTTAACAGTAGACTTCCACACAGGTTAATGATGCATGCATGGCAGTAAAAGCATGAATGCATAATCAAATCATAAGTAATCATAACATAACTTGATATACAACATAACATAACTGGCATAACTTAAAATGAAACTGACGCTTAGCATGAACGTGTAACATGGACTTGAAACATAGCATGAACGTGAACTTGAAATATAACATGGACTTAAAACATAACATGAACGTGAACATGCATAATTTGAACATGAACTTGAGCATGACATAACATAAATGTGAACTTGAAATATAACGTAAACGTGAACATAACATAACATGAACTTGAAACATATTCTTGTCTCATGGGATTACCATGATGGCGTGAACGTGAACTTGAACATAACATAACGTGAACTTGAAACATGACTTGAACGTGAAATACATGAACTTGGAATCTTTCTCAGTAGACTTAATTATAATAGTGACCATATGGGTGCTACACAGGTCCCCTTGAGCCGTGTGTCCCTGCCGATTACCGCATCACATCACAGGTTTCTATACCAGCTGTGAGTGCGTTAATACGTACTCCACAGTTGTTGTGGCCCCACGTATTCTACGTGTCACAATTGTTGTGTCTCACGTAGTGTATGCTCCAAAGTTGTTGTGGCCCCATACTTCATGCTCTACAGTTGTTGTGGCCCCATGACTTATTTGTTTGTGCCACACTTGCTGTGGACACACGTAACATAATGTGTGACACCATTGGCGTTAGTGCCTGGCGCGCTCCGGTGACAAGCTAATTAGGCCCCATTCGCAACATGTTGACTGTACTTCGTCAACCCAGGGAATTTCACACCTATTTAGACACTCCAGCTTGAACAAAGTAGTTCCACTTGGATATTACCCCATCCTAGCACTTAGGGTCGTGATTGACATGAATAACTTAACTGGCATACATGACATTTCGTAACGTGACGTACCATGAACGTGACATAAAAGACAAAAGTCCTGACGTAGCATAACGTGACATGAACGTAAGATGACAGACATGACATATTTCAAGACATAAATGTAACAGAATACATTTCATAACATGGCATACATGTAACATGTAACATGCAACATGCAATATTTCGTAACATAGCATACCATATAACAGACAACATTTCTTAACATAGTGTAACATGTGACAGTGAATATTATGTGGCATGAAATACATGTAACAGATGGCATACTTAACTTAACATAACATACTTGCAATGTATAAGAATACGTGATAGAATATCTTGTGTAACAGATGAATAATTCATGACAGAATAAATTCTGTGTAACAGATAAATATGTAATGACTTGGCATGGCACATATGATAACATGCAAATATACAATTTAGTTCCCTTACTTATCACTCATACACATTAAACTGATAGTAAGTTAAAAACTAACTTACCTCGATCGTCGCGTTCTACTAGAATAAAGCGCGAAACAAGAGGAACTGTAAGAGGGTATTTTAAAAGTTAGAAATTAATTACTAAAAATTAGAAATGTGAAAAGAGATAACTTAGAGTAAAATTACCATTTTACCCTCTACATGTGGGCAAATGACCATTTTACTCCTAATTTAAGGATTTGACATCCTAATTCCAAAAATTACCAAAATTTACATTCCTCATATAAATTTTGTCCCAAACTCAAATATTAACTCAGAAAAATTTAAAACCAATCACAACTATGAAAAACTCACTATGGCCGAAATCTACATAGGCTATTCGTCTTGATTTTGGTTGCAATTCTTTCAAGTTTCAAAACTCATGAATAAACCAAAATCTTGTAACAAGGATCTTCCTATCCTAAGTTTAAAAACACACTTAAAAAAATATCCTTTAAGAAGAAGCTAATTATCAACACTAAACTTTTTGTAAAAGACCCAAACTTTTTAACAAAAAGTAAACCTTAAATCACAAGTTTTGACCTTAATAAAACATCTCCAAGAATTCCAAAAAATCAAATCTTACTTCTAACATATTCATAACATTATCCTAAGGTCAAACATGCTTTAAATCATCAAACCAAACTCACCAAAAATCACAAAACAACACTTGGAGTTTTTGGTTTTAAACTTATTCCAAAACAGAAACTGTTTTTCCCAACTAACTTTGATCAATCTCTTGATCCATGGCTTAAAGACATGTGATCTTCAAACTAACACATCACATGGTTTAAAAATGTGTCCTAAAGAAGATCTAACCATCAAACTTAAAATTACATGGCTAAAATTTAATAAAACATGGATCTAACTCAAAAACATCAAATTTTAGGCCTAACTGAAATCCTCTTGCATAGAAAATCATACCTTTAAAACTAATACTAAATATCTTTGAAATAACATCTTAACATGTATATAAGAGGCTTAGGATTATCATATAAAAATATCAAAGCCTTTGGAATAAGATTAAACCACGAAATATTCAAACTCTCACAAAACAGAAACTGTTTTTCCACTTCCAGTTTTCAAGTTTCTAATTCTAAGAAAATCTATCATCAAAAGCTTTATTCATGCAAAAAAATCTCAATGAACATTCAGAAACACATGTTAACAACACTCCATAAAATTTTCGGACCAAGATATGTCCATTAGCTTGGTAAAAACTTCCAAAACATAACATACTCTCCAGTTTCACGCCCAGAATGACATTTCCATGGTTAAAAATACTTTTGACCGATCAAATGAGCATGTAAATGAGACTAATAAGATATCCACGGAAACTAGACTCAAAGACGAACAATTTATGTGAAGGAATAATCTAGGAAAATACTTACAAATGGTCTAAAATGGCCACGCAAAATGTCCCAGAAATCTACCCGAGAGAACTCTTTTGGGTTTCTCTCTAAGAATGGGGGAAAAGAAGTGATAAAATGGAATGAAAAGTGCCTTGCACGACTATAGACTCCTGGAGGGGGAAGTTGTGGGTTGGAATGACCTTTGATTGGAGGTGGCTATGTGACATAAAATTAAGAAGTGATAAAATAAAAGAAATTATGCAAGTCATCACACATAAAATTTGTGTTTTGGGGCTAGTTTGAATGGACAATAGTAGTACATTGTATGACGATAATAATTTTTGTTTCAAATACAATACCATTATTATTATTTATACCATTGCAACTATTGTCATTTAATTATTGGTTATAAATAAAATACCCTTTGAAATGGTGAATATTAATTTTTATTAAAATCGTAATAATTTTGTCACTATTCTGGGATAAAAAAATTAGCTTGGTGTTTAATAATTAAATTTATGTAGAAGTTGATATTGCTTAATTTAGGAAAAATACAAAAAAGGTAGTAGTTAAGATTGTAAATTGACGTAAGAGAAAAAATAATAGAGAAATAATATTTTAAAGAATGTAAAATTTATAGGGAATGAGATGTATCAGGCTTTTGAAAAATTAGTAAAATTTAAGATAAAATTTATGGAATGGTGTATCTATAAAATATAAACACTACTGTTCTTCAATGGAATTTTTCACACACATTTTATTGATTTGTCTTGTAAATATATATACACAATGCTCTATTCTATCTTAGGAAATATACAAGCATTAAGACTGAGATACTAACTGTTACAAAGAGTCAACTAATAACGTAGACAATCATTATTATATGCACAATTTTAGCCTACACTAATTGCATAGAATATCTTGATTTGGTGAGATGTCCATCTTTTAATTACTTTCCTTAATACGCCCCCGCAAGATGGGGCTGCCATCGGCAAGACCGATCGATGGCAGCCCCATCTTGTTCCTCAAAGTTTCTGTTCTTTGCCTTCCTTGACAGTGCTTTTGTCATTAAATCTGCCAACTAATCTTGAGTGTGAACATGAAAAACTTTAAGCAGATTTTTTTGAACTAGATCCCGTACAAGATGAAGGTCAATTTGGATATGCTTCATTTTGGAATGTTGCACTGGGTTGAAACTTAAGTGAGTTGCTCCAAGATTGTCACAAAGAAGAGAGGGAGGAGCTTTAATGGGGAAACCAAGTTCCTTGAACAGAGATAATAACCACATGGTTTCAGCTTCCGCATTTGCTAATGCTCTGTATTCGGCTTCTGTGGAAGATCTAGTGAGCTCACTGCTCTTATGAGACATGGTACATGGGATCTGGTACCACCACCGAAAAATTGTCACCTAGTGGACTGTAAATGGGATTTTAGGGTCAAGAGGAAAGCAGATGGTTCAATTGACAAATTTAAGGCCAGACTTGTGGCCAAGGGCTACAACCAACGCCTAGGAATTGACTATAAGGAAACATTTAGTCCTGTTGCCAAACCTGCAACAATTAGGTCTATGTTAGCAATTGCAATGCTGAATGATTGGGAATTGAGACAAATAGATGTCAATAATGCATTTTTACATGGGTTTTTGACAGAAACAGTCTAGGGGTTCATTGTGTGCAGTAACTTGAGTAGAGTCATGCAAATTTAAGGGCAGTGCAACTAGGGTTTCATGGATAGGAGAACAACTATGAGGAGAGGTGGAAGAGATATTACCTGGAGGTGCAGCAACAGCAGCAACTGTAGTTTCCGAGCTCACTAACTGCGACGATGGCTGCAAGGAGAGACCGATTGAAGATGAAGGTGTGGGTGTTGCGTTTCCAATTTGGGAAAGATGAGATGTGGAAATCGTAGAAGGTAAAGGTGAATAAAAACTAGTTGGGCCGAAGAGCTGTGGAGATACATTAGGACTTGAGGAAGGAGTTGGGCCGTTGGGCTCAGACCGTGAGGAATAAGATTGCAGCTCATCAAACAGAACATGTCTGGAAATGTACATTCTCTTGGTTAATGGGTCCATGCATTTATATGCACTCTAAGTTTGAGAATAACCAAGAAGATGCACGGTGATGATTTGGGCTCCATTTTATTGGTGTTATATGGCTTGAGAAGAGGATAACAAAGGCATCCGAATTTTTTTAATTTGTGATAATTTGGCCTTTGACCGAATAGTGCCTCAGAAGTAGATTTATTTTGGAGAAGTGGCGTGGGTTGACGATTTATAAGGTACGTAGCGGTTTGGAAAGCATGTGGCCAATAGGAAAGAAATAACGACGCATCATGAAGTAATGTGAGACCCGTTTCCACAAGATGGCAATGACATCGTTCAGAAACACCATTTTGTTGAGGTGTGTAGGGAGCAGTGGTGTAATGACTGATCCCATGGAGAGATAAAAAAAAATTTTAGACTTATAAATTCTTCTCCATTGTCAGAGTATAAACTCTCTATTTTTGAATTGAAGCACATCTCAACAAGTTTTTTAAATTGTGGAAAGATAGTTGATACACTGGACTTAGTGATCATTGGATAAAACCACATGTATTTTGTGTAATGATCAACAAGTATGAGATAATACCGAGAACCATCCAAGCCAGTGTAGTGGGTGGGTCCCCAAACATCGGTATAAACAATTTCAAGAAGTGAATGACTTTGAAGACTAGTGGTGTAACGCCCATCCTTGTGGTGGGACTTTTTCCAAAATATTTTTATAAAAGGAAGACGGGAATTACCGTCCAATTTAAAACTTTTCACTTGCATACCCAGGGTGCGAGACTCCACATTTATCAATTAAAATGTGCTTTGGGATAAAAGAGGTTTACAGCGAAAAACATAAATCTTATAATAAAAAGGCATTTCGTACGTTTAAAACTCGTTCCTAGACTTCCGTGCTTTTCCCCATGGGCCGTGTCCGTCCTGATCATTCAATTCCTGTGGGGGGAGGGACATGCATAAAAACTAAAATGAGTCGAAGACTCGTAAGCATTACTTCATACGGTTAAAATATAACAATATAGATTTTCATTCATGCATTCATCACTCGTACATACTATTACGTGCATGCATACGTGTCATACGTGCGTTCGTTTGAAAACTTCACTGCACGGGGTTTTTCTCTTTTAAACATGGGCATCCTTTTCGTAAAACGTTTCTCCCATCAGTGCCTTCGTTTCTTCAAGAGTTCGTGTATGTTTACGTGAATGCGTGCGTTCTTTTGAAAACTTCACTGGACGGGGCTTTTCTTTTTAAAAGGCTTTCCTCTTTAAAACGTGTCTCCCGTCAGTGCCTTCTTTGCTTAAAGGTTCGTGCATTCATGCGTTCGTACATATATGCATACATCCAATCGTTCTTATCACTTTCATAGGCCAGTACACACTGTTACGCCCCGTGTGTTTGGGGTTAGCGGCCTTCCTTTGAACCAGGATTCCGCCCGTGGCCACGGGTTGGGAATCCCTTTCATAGGGGGCAGCACTGGGTGCACTTCCAGTACTACTTACCCGGCATTGCAATCTGCCCATTCATTGGTACCCTTTCATTCATTCATGTGGCCATTACGTATCTTCATACATTCATGCTTTCATTTCTTTCCTTCTTGCTTTTCATTCATTCGTTCATGTCAGCTCGAAAGAGCTGGAGCTTTCATTCATTTCTTTCTTTTATTTAACAGTCATTTCTTTTCATGAGAAAACATTTATTTTCGTGAGAAAATATCGTTTGGGGAGTAAGCCCGAAAATGATCTTTTCGCCTTTCAGTTCATTTCAGTTCTATCATTTCTTTAACAGTTCGGTCGTGGAAAACTTCATTTAAGAACATACATGGGCTTAAACGTCAACTTTCGTGGCATCCCATAAGCGTCACCTTGAATGTCGTCAATCATGGCATCCACGAGCATCACCCCGTGGCACACATGAGAGCATCGGTTCGTAGGATCCATAAAAGCATCCGTTGTCATGCCTTTCATGCATTTTCATCAGTTTATGAATTTTCTCAGAAAATACATACAATAGATACAGCGTATAGTCATCCATTCATATGCGTACAATTAATACTTTGGTTGCGTAAAAAAGGGCTGCGAAGGAGGGGCCGTACATACTTATACCTTTGAAAACTTAGCATTTTCTTTCGTAAAACGTCTTTAGTCTTTTCTTAAAGAGTCATAAAGGAAAAGCTTTCGCTTTCATTTTCTTTTATCTTATAAAGACTCTAGAAGAGTATGAACATAACACTTACCTGGACTCCATGCTACTTGCATGTCATTCAGTCCATTCATGTGCTTGTCAGATGGCAACCTACATGCATGCACATACCTTAGCGTCATTCTCTATCTAATGCATTAGCAACTTGAACTATAAATAGAACTACGCTATACTCGGAACACTCTCCTTCTATCCCATGCACTTACGTGCCCTTTACTATGTTAAACCCTTCGGGGACCACCTACGGTCACCACATCTTCCAACTCGAAGTCTTGTCTTTAGTGCTCATCCACTAAAGTGAACCCATTATTCACCTTAGGATTAAGACATTAAGACATCCGTATTACTCTTCTTACAACCACATTCGACGCATGATTCCGACCAATGGAATCACACATCTCAATCCTAACGATGCATCCGTCACTACCTTCATGCCTCTTAGCCCACACTAAATCCTCATTCCCATCCATACAAGCCACACGACTCTAAGCCAACTCTGAGGCTTAAGCACCGTGCAACAATGCTCATGATAGATCACCCATTACATATGGTGAATCCGTCCGACACATGTGTCTCACCAGATTACACATGTACCTTACCCCTTTATCACCTAAGATCAACATATAACATGTTGATCACCTGCTCGTAGGGACAAGAGCCATACTCCGATACCAATCTTCTCTTAACCCAGCCAGCATGACTCTTCATGCTACCCGTCCCTTTTGACAGTTCATCCCAACACTTAACACGACAAGATTATGATGCCCCCAAATTCCGCTTGGGATCAGACGGACATTTGAAGCGTCGAGACATGCAACACAAGGTTACCTGCCCCCGTTCATGACATATAAGATGCAATATTCCTAACATGCATCTAGCATTATGCAATATTCGCAGCGGATAATTTTTTTTTTCTTTAGCAATACTATGCATCAAACTGAAATATCCCAAATACGTAAAACATACTTCATACATAATGACGTACTAAACAACTGAGATCACTACACTAGTCCAAAATGGTTGTGATCAAAAGAGTGTTGGGGATTGAACACCACAAATACAAGTAGTAACCTGAGGTAACTACTGTACTACCATCTACGTCGCACCATCGCTTAATCGATCATTTCTAGATGGTCGATTCTCGATTCTCCTTCAGATCCTGTAATAAGATCTACCATTCGGGGGGAATGGTAGTTAGGACTACCATAGTGAGATTTGATTACAAATCTCAGTAAGTTAATAGGAAACTTCCACACAGGTTAATGATGCATGCATGGCAGTAAAAGTATAAATATATAATCAAATCATAAGTAATCATAGCATAACTTGACATACAATATAACATAACTGGCATAACTTGAAAATAGGCTATTGCGCCATAAAATCCTAAATAATCCACTGAGTCTAATGGTGTAGACCATAATGCAATCTGACACTTCTAACTATCTCAAATAAATAAAACTCATATTTCTAGCACCATAGTGAGTGATAACACTGACTATGTTGACAGACTAAAACCTATGCGATTGGTCGATTCGTAAAAACTTATGGGGTTTTTACGAGATTCCTAAAGTCAATAGAAATTCCACCAATGAATTTCTAGCGGGCTGTTACAAAGACTCCATTCACAACTACGCCTTATGTCACGTCACATAGCTCGAGATTGCTCCAGAGCTACACTGTGACCTTGTCGCGTTACCCAACATTCTGCTACGTCAACTCCTGACTCAGCACGAGTACGGTTCCTCACGTACTCCGGTCACATCGTGACATCTCATCACGTTCCCCTTATGCCATTCCTACACTCTAACACTTCACCCATCATAAGCATGACTGCCAATAACCATGTCACTCCGTGACGTTGCCCAGTCATGCTTCTGCTGCATACTCTTACACTTGTTCCGTTACTTCACGCATACTCTTAGCCATAAGTCCATCACGGTGACACTTGTCACCTCAAACTACAGGCTATGCCATAACTACTTCGGGACACTCTTCCACAGTTCCCGACACTACCCATCACGTTCCACGCCCATAAATCACATAACCATCCTTATTTCTACGACAAGCCAAACGGAGTGTCGCTGCCACGTGGAGTACACTCCACGTATACTCCCTTCATACATACCACGCCATTTCACCACTATGGCATACCCGCCATATGGTACATCACTATATCACATGGAGTACACTCCCATCAAATGGAGTACATTCCACATGTACTCCATTCATACACATCCCACTACATCACCATTATGGCATATCTACCATATGATGCGTCACTCCACTACATGGAATACACTCTGCATATACTCCATGCACATTACGCCACATCACCACTTTGGCATACACGCCATATGGTGCATCTCACCATCACATGGAGTACATTCCACTTGTACTCCCCACATATACAACACTACGACACATCACCATTATGGCATATCCGCCACATGGTGCATCACCCATCAATTGGAGTACATTCCACATGTACTCCATTCATACACATCCAGCTACATCATCATTATGGCATATCCGCCATATGATGCGTCACTGCACTACATGGAATACACTCTGCATATACTCCATACATGTTACGCCACATCACCACTATGGCATACACGCCATATGGTGCATCTCACCATCACATGGAGTGCATTCCAGTTGTACTCCCCACATATACTATACCCCACACACAGTACACTCATCGTGTACTCCCTTCATACACATTACGACACATCACCATTATGGCATATCCGCCATATGGTGCATCACTCCACCACCTAGAGTACACTCCACATGTACTCCTTTTACACGCACTACGCCACTGAGTACACTCCACTAGTACTCATCTCGTTCCACAATATGCCAGGAGGGTATATTTTACATATACTCTCCTTGTCTCACATTATGCAACACATAAAGTACACCCAGCGTGTACTATTCCCATTCCACATATGCCACGCCACCATTACAACGCATACTTCACAACCACATTACACGGCACAGTCCACAACACTTCACAACACACTTCCCAATTATGCCCAACACTTCACAGTACACTACACGGCATAATACACCTCCATACAACACAGACAAGCCCAACACTTCACTCCATACAACAGAGCACCACATCACAATACCACAATTCCACAAAACCAACAGCATAGTGCACAACCTAGTCAACTAATCAATATCTAACATAAATACGAGGGATAGAGAGTTATACCATTGATGGGATAACCCGTGCGTTGCTCGTTGATCGTCACAACCGATGATGTCGGAAGAGTCGTACGTGGCGGCTAACCCACGTATGTTAACTGTTTAGGCGTTTGGATAGCTAGGTGTGGTCTTGGAATGGCTCGTGATGGCCTTGTGATTGCGGTGAGGGGCATAACACGGCGGCACTAGCCGTGTGCAGTGGCGATCAATCACGCGCAGTGACTGTCCATCACATGCAGTGATTACCCACCATATAAAGTGGTGGTTTGGACCTAGGGCTCGGCTAAGGGAGGTGCGATGGATCTCGTGGTGGCATCGAGGTGGCGCCACGGTGGCGGATCTAGCCATATAGTGGAGGAGAAGCCGTGCGGTGGAGAAGAGCTTCTGGCCATGGGTCACGTGGAGGAGGAAAGGGAAGGGGAGAGGAGGTCCATCGCGTCGTTCGGTGGTCGTGGGTGGCCGCGTACGACGGCACACGGTGTGGAAATGGGTCAAGGACCCATTTCGACTACTGCTGTGAGAGAGGAGGGAGGGCTACACGGTGGAGGCCAAGCTTGCTGGAGGAGGTTGGCCGGTGGAAGAGGAAGCTGCTGTGGGAGTGGTGGCTCCGGAGGATGGCGCACGGCGGCGCTACGTGCACTAAGCCCATTTAGGTTGTACATGGCCAGCGGAGAGAGAGAGGGAGCGTGGGAGAGAGAGGTTGGCATGGTTGAGCTCGCTGGAGGGAGGTGCAGCCAGTGGTGCCGGCGGTGAGAGCTGGCGACGCAAGGCGGCTCCGGGCTGAGGCTTGGAGCCCTTCGGGAGTGTGGTGGAATGCGTATGTTGTACGTTGGGGAGAGGGAGGAGAGAGAGGGCTACGGGGGAAATGAGGGGAAAAGAGAGGGGGTCTGGGTAGTTAACTCAGTCCTGTCGTCTGGGGATCCACGTAATGATCTAACGACGATGAATTAAAATACTGATTTAAAAATTCGTAAACGTTAACTTAATTAAAAACACTTAGAGGAATTAAGGTAAATATTATTTTAAACTAACTTTAGTTTATAAAATAATATTCTTCATCATTAATAAAATGATGAAATCTCACTTAACATATTAAAAAGAATAAAATCATTTGATTAATAAAAGTTCTCAACATAATTTAAATCTCATAATATCTTAAATAATTGAAATTATTTTAATAATAATATTAAAATGATTTCCAGCAATTATAATATTTTTAGAGCTCTTCAATAATATTATGATTGTCGTATTTAAGATCAAATCTTAATTCAATAACAATGGAAATACTCTTTATAAATATTTCCAGCATATTTAAAACACTGGGCGTGCCCTAGAAGTCACATGATATCTTTCGAGACGTGCTATCATGGTTCGACACGCATAACGTGGCTAGCAGTCGCTAGTGAGAAGGGCAAATGATCACATAATCTTTGCCTTTGGGATTTGCTTATCATATAGACGGAACATAAGTCAGAAAGAAGAAACGTACGTAAGAAGGAAGGAGCAGGGTATTACAAGTGGAGCCAAATGGTTGTTGATGTACTTTATTAATAAAACAAGAAGCGCATGAAGATGGTGATTTTTTTGTGGTAATAGGAAGAGAAAATAAATTAACAAGACTTTGAACAAGCTTTATGGATGGGTGTCCAAGACCCTTATGCCACCCATCAATGGAAGTCCATTCATGCACATTTGCAACCATTTTTTATTGAGAAGCTGCCAATGAGTTCAGAAACGTATAGACGCCACTTTCACACACCCCTCTTAGTAATATCGCCCCCGTGATCAACCGATCCTTCACAAGAAAATGAAATGGATGAAATTCAACAAAAACATTATTTTGTTTGGTAAGGTGATGAACATAAATTAAATTCTTATGGAGATTTGGAACACAAAGTGTATCATTTAAATGAAAAGTTTTTTTGGGTGAATGTTAGGCTAGAGAACCAATATGTGAAATAGTCAAACCTGTGCCATCACCTAGAACCACCTCATCAGTGCCATCATATTCAGAATGAATGGATAGATTGGATAAATCACCAGTGATGTTATGAGAGGCTGCAGAATTGATCAACCATTTATTTTCCCCAGATCTTGATGTAGTATAATAGTTAGCTGACATATCAGTGGACTGGAGCTGAGGACACGATTTTGCTGTGTGGCCCAATTGATAACAGAACTGACACTTGGGCTGATAGTGTTTTTGGGCTGAGGTGTTGCAGCCCGAGGAATTATTTGGGCAAGGATAATCTTTTTGTTGCCCATTACCTATGCGAGAAGAACCACGGGATGAACCATTGCCCGTGCGTGAAGCACCTCTTCCAGAGTTGTTGTCATGGAAGTTAGGGTTCCTGGAGGTAAAGTTGGCAGCGGCGACAAGCTGTGTGGCGGCAACCTCCATGCAACGCAGGTAGCTCTCGTGTCCAACGAGCAAGTCATGGAGCTCTTCAAAAGCTAGGGATTTCTCTCTCGCTCGAATAGGAGCAGCAATATCCCTGAAATCTAGACCCAATCCATTGAGGATGTAAAGGGTAAGATCATCATCTGAAATTGGATGATCTATGAGAGCAATTTCGTCAGCTAGTGCTTTAACGGTATGAAGATAATCCAGAACCGTGCGATTTCCTTGCTGAATCAAGGTCAGTTCTTCTTTCAGCTGCATCGCTCTTGTATGCGACTTACTGGCATACATATTTTTGAGTTTCTTCCATGCTTCTTGGGATGTCTTGACTGTGGCTATGAGAGGTGTGATGGTGGTGGATGTAGAGGTAAGAATAGCACTGAGAATGAGCTTATCTTGCCGAATCCAGTGATTTCGTTTGGACTGTGATAAAGGGGTTCCATCAGATACAGGACACACAGAGTTACCATTGACATAGCCTCCAAGTCATAGCCAATTAGGAGTGCCTCAAATTGAGCACGCCATTGAGGAAAGGTTGAGGGTGTGAGTTTCTCATTGATTTGGGCAGTGATGTTGAAGACAACAAGGGGATTTTTAGTGGATGAAATAGGTTGAGTATTGGTGTTTGTTGCAGAAGCCATTAGAGGGATCTAAAACTCGTTTGAGTATAGGACTACTGATACCATATAAAATATAAACACTACTGTTCTTCAATGGAATTTTTCACACACATTTTATTTATTTGTCTTGTAAATATATATACAATGCTCTATTCTATCTTAGGAAATATACAAGCATTAAGACTGAGATACTAACTGTTACAAAGAGTCAACTAATAACGGATACAATCATTATTATATGCACGATTTTAGCCTACACTAATTGCAGAGAATATCTTGATTTGGTGAGCTGTCCATATTTGAATTACTTTCCTTAATAGTATCTAAGTTAAAATTTAGGGAATTTTATAGGGATTGGGATGGAAATGCTTGCATATATACACTGAAGCATCTGTATATACAATTGGGAAATGCATAATCCTAGGAGATCTCACAAAAATAGACTAAACTGATGTGCCTTGATATGGTACGTTAGATTGTAAAGTCTCTTTAAGTATAAAATAGATATGACATATCACATCAAGATATGTCAATTTATAAATTTATTTTTATTAGATTTTTCTGTAGATTTAGTATTTCTACAATTACTCACACTTCAATTACTTGTACTACTTCTAGACTGGTAGATAACATATCCTTCTCCATTAAAGCACTTTGCCCACAAGGTGAGTATAGTGCTCACGGACTGACTAACCAGTAAGGTTTCTAAGTATCATCTTCCAGAGGGGGAACCCCACCATTTAACTAGAACATCTACAATAGCATTGTTAACATTCTAATTACGAGTACAACGCTGTAAAATCTGCTTAGGTTCAAGTTGGATGGCACCTTGTGTATCAACAAGAGGCAACGTAGGTAAGGAAATATTCTTGCAACCAATATTTTCTTTAAAATGGACACATGAAAAATTGCTAACTTACAAGCAAATATACCAACATCCTGAAGGCCCAGAAAGGGCCCAATGAATTGTGGTGCTAACTTCAAATTTCAACGGACAGCAAAAGATCTTGCTTGTAGGGCTGAAGGCAAAGATAAACTCAATCACTAACATCAAAGACAAACTATGTCCTCCTCTTATCATAACAAAACTTCATCTATTCTTGTTAAATTGTGCTTCAAGATGGAAAGGATTTGAACTTTGATTATTAGGTTGTTATCTAGAATAGGGTTATCAGAAGAACCAATAAAGAAAATAAGTAAAAATAAAATTTGGAAAAGGCTTCTATATTTTCTGACTCAATAATATGTACAAGAAGAGGGCCTATTTATAGGAAAAGAGACCAAGTGAAATAAGGAAGTATTTTCTAATCAAAGTAATATACGTCAACTTCCCCCTCAAAGTCTAGATGGTGGAGCCAACTTGAGTTTGGAAAGAAGATCATGAAGTCGACTGAGTGGATGAGATTTCATTAAAATGTTAGCAAGTTGGTCTTCAAAGGAGATGAAGCAAAGAAGCAATGTGTCTTGGTGAAGATGATGTCTAATAAAGTGACAATCAATCTCAATATGTTTGTACACTCATGGAAAACATCATTATGAGCAATTTATATGGAATTTCAATTGTCACAGTAAATGGGAGAACAAGTCATTTGAGGAGTGCCTATATCCGCCAAAAGCTAGCATAACCAAAAAAGCTCAAATATAGTGTCAGTAAGAGCACGATACTTGGATTATGTGCTAGAGCAAGCAACAACAAACTATTTCTTATTACACCAAGAAATCATAAAAGTCCCTAGGAAAAAACAATAACCAATGATAGATCGACAATCAGTAGGATCTTTAGCCCAATCAACATCAAAATAAGCCCAAAGCTCAAGGAATGAGTATGAGGAAAAATGCAGTCCATGAAACAGAGTTATCTTGATGTAATGCAAGATACGAAAACAGCAACATAGTGGGTAGATTGAGGATCACTCATAAACTTGCTAACCAAATGAACCTCATAGGAAATATTTGGTTGTGCGACAATAAGATAAATAAGACGACCGACCAGCTGCCTATAGAGAATAGCATCAAAAAGAGGATCACTATTGGTGGCAAGAAGCTTGACCTTGGTTTCAAGAGGAGTGTTGGTAGTGGGAGAGAGAGTGACTACGAAGTGGGAGAGAGAGTGACGGCTGCGAGTGGCGAGTGTGAGGGGTTAGAGAGAGAGAGAGAGAGAGAGAGAGAGGGTTGGGCCCAGCCAGCCCCCCGCCCTCCCTAAGGGCACCTGATATGGGTCCATGCGAGGGCGGGGCCCCGCTACCCACCCCTAGTCTACTGCCTTCATCGTGCTCTTTTTGGTCTCAAGCAAGTTCCTTGTGTGTGGTTTACCAAATTCAGTTCTGTGGTTGCTCGGAAAGGTTTTGTTCCCAGCTCATATGACTCTGCACTATTTTTGCAGACCAATAATGCGAAGATTATTATCATCCTTTTATACGTTGATGACATGATTATCATAGGGAATGACATTTTTGGGATACAAAGTTTTCAAACCTTTTTGAGTTACAATTTTGAGATAAAGCACTTGGGTAGACTCAATTACTTTCTTGGACTTGAGATTACTTCTGACACAGATAGCTATTACCTCTCTCAATCTAAATATGCTTCTAATTTTCTTTTTGATATCGAAACTCCGTTCTGTTTTGGGAAATTGTTGCATGGTTTTAATTGTTGCTGTGATGTTTGTTTCATTTAAGATTTTTGTCAGTTTTGGGGAATGGCTAGTCCGTCAGACTTTAGTGCTAGCTCTCCTACCCTCACCCTAATACCGAACCCTATCAGATCTACAGGCGCTACCCCTACCCCTATGAACCCTTGCCCTGCCCCCTTGCCCCCACAAAGCAAGAAACTTGTTTCATTAGTTTAGATTCACTTTACCAAACTAGAGGGTGGTGACCCCAATAACCCCCAAGATAAGTGTAACCATTGTAGTAAAGTGTATAGATGTCACTGTATGAAACATGGTACATCCCAATTAAAGGTACACTTAGAAGAGCAACGGAAAAAGAATTCAATATTAAAATTTTTACAAGGAGTCAATATAGACTAGAGATTGGACTTAACAAAAATGGCGGATGAGAGTAGTGGGGGTGTAACGTTGAAGAGGTATACTAAGTATAATCCCAAGGAGTGTAGGAGACACCTAGCTTGTATGGTTATCATGGATGATCTATATTTTTAGTTTTTGGAGGGGAAAGGGTTCCAAGCATATTCTAAGTATTTGGAACCTAGGTTTAATTTTTCTTCTCGCCACGCGGTGGCAAATGAAATAAAAAAACATTATATGTCAGAAAATAGTTGTTAAGGGGCCAACTGGCAGGTCAAATAGTTTGCTTTACCACCGATACTTGAGCATCCATCCAAAATTTTAATTACATTTTTTTGACTGTGCATATCGTTGACTGTGATTACACAGAAAAAAATTCAAAGTTTTGTCAAATTTTTGATGGCAAGGGTGAGATGGTTGGGAAGGCCTTGGAGGCCGCAATAAAGGAGTGGGGGTTGGCATGAGTTTTGACAGTTACAATTGATAATACTTCGTCTAATGATGTTGCATTGGGACATCTTAAGACCTATCTTAGAGAGGCAAATAAGACAATCTTGGGTGGTGAGTATTTGCATGTGAGATGTGATGCACATATTCTAAATCTAATTGTCACTGATGGCTGGAAAGATCTTGATGACTCGATTGCCCAAGTCAGAACTACTGTGCGATCTTCTCCTGCTAGATTGGAGAAATTCAAAATTGATGTGAGGTCTGTGGGCATAACATCGAAGAAAGGCCTTTGTATTGATGTTCCTACAAGATGGAATCAACCTTCTTGATGTTGGAGCTGGCCCAAGAATATAAGTTGGTCTTTGCATTATTGGGTGGTGAAGACATTTAATATGTCAGATATTTTGATGGGCATAGGGGATTAGAGAAGCCTATTGATGATGATTGGGAGGTTGTTGCTACTTTTGTAGATCTTTTAAGGCTTTTCTACGAGGTCACAACAAGGCTATCTAGTTCTTCGTACCCTACATCCCCTCATTTATGTCAGCAAATATGTAGCATGAAAGAAGAATTGGACGACATGTGCGTGAGTGACCATATTAGGATGCGAAAGATGACATTGATGATGAGAGTGAAATATGACAAGTATTTTGGAGATTTCAATAGGGCTAATATTTTTTTATATCTGGTTGTTGCTCTTGACCCCCAGTTTAAGATTGATAGCTTGGTATATGGATTGAGAATTCCGCACAAGAATGCATTGGTGGAGCTTATTGCGACAAAGGTTAGAGAAACCTTTGCTAGATTGTTTGATGGGTTTACCGTGTTCGGGGGTGGTAATATTCGGGCACCTACACCTACCTCCTTGCCTCCTCCAAATGCCAAGGCTGAGAAAATTCATAGGTTGGACTGGGGAGAGAGGTTGGAGCACTACCCCATAGTCCATCATTCTACAGAGGCTTAGTTGGAGGTAGATAGATACTTGGCAGTGGATCTTCAACCATTTGCACGAGACATTGATATATTAGTTTGGGGAAAAACCAATGCCGTGAAGTATACCATCCTTGGAGAGATAGCTCGCAGTATTTTTGCCATCCTTATTTGCACCACAACCTCAAAGTCGACCTTTAGTACCGGAGGAAGCATATTAGATCTATTACGGAGTTCATTGTCTGCTACCATTGTGGATGCATTGATTTGTATGCAGAATTAGATCAAGGAAACCCCAATTCATGTTCCGGATGTTCTTGACTTTGAGGAAGCCGATGAGGAGGAGGATGGTGATCAACCTGGATCTGGTAATCTTGGATTTCATTTTATTATTTTAATTTATTTATAATCATTTAATCGATATTAATTTCAAGTTTAATTGTTGTAGCGATACATGTGACGACTACCTCCGCTACGATATGACTTCGTGTGTATTGGACCCGCCATTGCCATTTGCCATTGATTTGTACAATTTGTCTCTTAACTATTTTTTATATTTATATAATTTTTGTATCTAATTATTTTGCCTGTATTCTTTTAGTTTTTATAATCTCATTGTCATAAGCCAAATCCTAATCCCAAGGACCCAATGATCTATTCTCATCTTGATCCCAATGACCCAATTTCATCTTGGTTAGTACTTTTAATGTTTGTAATTTTTATATTTATAATATGTGTTTCTATTCCTAATTTTGGTTTATAATTCTAATTTTTTTTTCCTTTTAAAATATTAATGTTTTAGGTTTTATAATCTCACAGCAGTTAACACAGTTCACTGACTTTTCTACCACCATGGCCACCCCAAATTCAGATAAAATGTTATTCTTTTGTTAATTCACTTAATTAGTTAATTGTAATGTTGCTACAATAATACAATTTACAATATTTTTAGATGAATTTGTAATTTTGTAATAGTTTTCTCTTAATTTATATTATTGTAATAGCTTGGTTATGATTATTAGTTAATAGTTGCAACTTAGTAGTATATAATTTCTATTATTGTAAATTATTTTTTGTTATTTTAATTTTATATTTTTTTTAGTTAATTTCTAGGCCCCCAGTTTTGGGCTATTACATGTGTTTCTGGGCTATTTTGGGCCCATAAACATGCTTTGGGCCAATAGCACATTTATGCAGGCAGGGGGGAGACAGATGGGTTGCCCTCCCACGCACCCTAGTACCCTCAAGGGGTTCCCCGCCCCCTTTAGCAGGGGTGAGTTCCGGGGGAAAACCACCACCCCCTGCCCATGCGGAGGCAGGGAGGGGCCTACCTGGCCCGTAGGGTGCAAGTAGCATCCTTACGGCAGACTTTGTGAGGAGGATGCCCATAGCCAAATGGAGGTTGCATATAGACTTCTTTAACAATATCACTATTCAAAAAAGTATTCCTAATGCCTATTTGAAATAATTGCCATTGATGAACTCCAGCAACTGCAAGCAAAAATCTAATAGAAGTAAGTCGTCCAACATGTGCAAAAGTTTCCTCGTAGTGAATAATGTATTCTTAGGCAAGACCATTGGCAACAAGGTGAGCCTTGTATCACTCCACTAATCCATTTGCATGAGTCTTAATCTTGTATACCCACTTGCATCTAACTCCAGGTTTTCCAAGAGGCAATTCAACTAGGTCCCAAGTACAAGTTCTGGTGAGTGCATCTAATTCATCTGACATGGCTTTTTGCCAAAGAGGATCTGAACTAGCTTCAAGATAAGTGCAAGGTTCATGAAGAACAGTATGAGCATAAAAACAATGGTAATCTTGGAGATGTACAAGAGATGCTCTTACCCGAATAGAGTGATGAGCTTTAAATACTTGGGAGGACTCTAGGACATGTGATGTAGTTGAAGGATCACTAGTCTCATCAGGCATATCAGAAGGGGTCGTAGAGAGACTATCTAAGGAGATGGATAGCTCTACAATGAATATAAGAAATAATAATATGTCTCTACTTCAATCTAAAAGTTAAAGAGTATGTACAATCTTTTATATTAATTAAAAAGATAATATGTGTCCCGTTGAAAATTAAATGTGTGCATACATTTTTTTATATTGATTAAGAAGATAATATGTCTCTAATTAAAAATTAAAATTGTATGTACACTTTTAACTTTTAAAACGAAGTTTGATACATATTATCATTTTAATCAATTTTGAAAAAAGTATGTACACTTTTATATATTGATTAAAAAAATAAAACTTTCCAACTTCATTGTAAAAGTTAGATGTGTACATATAATTTCTTATATTGACTAAAAGGATAATATGTCTCCAATTTCATACTAAAAGTTAAAAATGCACAGTTTTTTATACTAATAAGAGAGATAAAATGTGCCCAATTAAAAATTAAAACTGTATCTACATTTTAATGGATTAGAAAGATAATTAGTTTCTAACTTCATTCTAAAAGTTAAAAGTGTGAGTACATTTTTAACTTTTAAAATGAAGTTGGAGACATATTATAATTTAATCATTTCTTAATCAATATAAAATATGATAATATGTCTCCACCTTCATTGTATGTACAATTTTCTATATTGATTAAAAATATATTGTGTCAAATTAAAAATTAAAAATGTGTATACGCTATTTTATATTGATTAAAAAGATAATAAATGTCCAATTAAAAATTATAAGTGTACGTACATTACATATGTTTTTAACTTTTAGAATGAAGTTAGAGAAATATTATCATTTTAATCAATATAAAAAAGTATACGTACTTTTTTATATTGATTAAAAAGATAAAACTTTCTAACTTCTTTCTAAAAATCAGAAGTGTATATACAATTTTTTATGTTGATTAAGAAATGATTAAATTATAATTTTTCAAAAAATTAAAAATGTACGCCCATTTTTTATATTGATTAAAAAGAGCATACGTGTCCAATTAAAAATTAAGAATGTAGGTACAATTTTTTATATTGATTAAAAGAATAATATGTCTCACACAATTAATACTCTCAATAAAACTAAATCATTTTTTTTTCAAGAAGTGGGACGGTACTCCCAATTTTATTGATAATCCTCTCTTATGGAGGAGAAATACATTTCACAAATGGGTGAAGAGCTTTGGAGGTTACATAAATCCCTAAACCAAAACCCTTGTAAAAACTATATATTCTAATAGACTAATCCTTACAATAATTGAATTAAAAAAAAAAACAAAAAAACATTACCTAACATCCCAACATCATTTTTATTGGAGAGAATAAATATTTAAATTTAGTATAAAATAAATTCACTACAGTTCATCATCAGTATCTGTATTACTCTAAGTGACCAAGTAATTGTTTCTGTATTACTCTGAGTGACCAAGAACGCTTCTCCATCTTCTTCCTCTACCATCAAGGGTGCATTATAGATGTTCCTATTAGTAATTTTATCTGCCACTCTCCAATTACCTCCTAATTCAGTATCATTGAAATAAAATACTTGTGATGCCTAGCCTGCTAAGACAAAAGGATCGTCCTTATACCAAACACAAGATATATTTATACTTGTAAAATGATTGTTTATTTGTATTCTTGTTCTTCATTTTCCAATATCCTAGAAATCATATTTGAAAAGGTATACTTGATGACCTCCTAGGTAATATAGTTCCAAAATATCGTTTAAAACTTCGTAAAAATTAATATCATGTACTTCATGTTCATCTTTAACAACCACACCACTACACTGTGTGTGGCGCCCCCGACCCCCATGTAAGGAAACACAGGAATCGAGACGTCAGGATGATGACAACACGGTCACGCATCCCAACGAAAGTGCCATGTGTGTGTACATGCGACAGTGTACAATAAAAACAACGCAGCGGATAAGTCAACTAAGTACCAGAATTTAAATACAAGTAAACATCAGTAAAAGGGTTTAAAAAGTTATACAGTCATCCCAAAATACAAATGAGTGATCTCAAATCACTCCTTGGGCAGAGCCGACTCCTCAGGCTCACCCTCATCTTCATCTGCATCAAAATCTGCGTTACCACAAAATGGTACCGCAGGTAAGTATAACCCAAATAATCCTAAGGAATAAAATGCATTTAATGCAGCCAACATGTATGCATATGAAGAAATATGCATTTTCCTCAAAACATCATTTTCCCCGAAAATGATTATTTTCCAACATACGCCAAAATCCCAATTGGCCCAAAAATAATCCATAAAACATTTTCTCAGAAAATAGTTTACACAAAATCCAACACAGGCTATTTTTCCAGAAAATAGTCCATTTTTAATGTATGCACCATGGTCTCCCCTATGGGTCATCCGCACACCCTGGCTTCGTAGCGATGCCCACTTCCGCGCCCAACACGTACGTGGGAAAACATCCACTACACAACGAGCGATGCCCAGTTCCGCGCCCAGCTCGTACGTAGCCAAGCATTCTCTAGTCCCCGCCAGCAGAAGGACCACAGAGTAGGCACGAATCTCTCGTCCGATCCCATTGTCGCCCGGCGACAATCCAGGGGACGTCACTCAGTATATTACGCTCCCGAGTGACCAGAGGAGCTCCATCGAGATAATACCCCATCTCGGCTTGGGGTTCATGATACACACGCACCCAATAAATCATTCTCACATGAAAACCCAGTTTTCATAAACACATGAACATGAATGCAATACACGAAAACCCAGTTTCCTTTACAAACATGATCATGCATGAAATTATGAAATGTACATGTACCAACTCTAATCCACAACCATCAATAACCAACCCAAACAAATCCAACCAAACAACTCCAATCATCAATCCATCCAACCCCCGTACTCCTCGGACTCAGTCCGGCAAAACCAATCAACAGTTCAAATACAGTGAAATGTGTTAGTGCAAAAATACATTAAATTCACAAGAATTCTTTGAAAAATACTTACTGTGCTATATAACAATTTCCGAAGGATCACGAAGCTACAAGAGGCAGCAACACAGCAACAGAATAGTGTCAAATACACTGTGGCCATGGGTCTCAAAGACCCACCTTTCAACGGAGACAAACGAAGACCCAAAATTGATAGGGTAGGGCCTAGGGATGTCGGTGAAGCTTGTGGTGGTGAAGGTTGGCCGTGGGTGGCGAAACAAGGGGTGGTTTAAGGCCAAAAATACCCAAAACGGAAATGGAGTTGGATGTGCTTCACCGGTGACGGATCGGAGGTGGGGTTGGGTCCAATGGGTTGCCAAGAGGTCAAGGATGAAGTGGTGAGAAGATGGTGGCCAATGGTGGTGCGACGGCGGCGCAGCGGCAGAAAGAGTGCTACGGCTTGGAGAGGCTCGTGGCAGCTACCGGCGGCGCGAATGGAGCTAGAAACGGAGGGGGTGGCGTCGCCGATGGCTGGGGAAGCTGGGGAGCCGGGCGGTGTCAACCACCACCGGCGCACGGCGGCTGGCTGGGGGAGAGGGGCGACGCACGAAAAGAGAGAGGGAGGGAATGCGCGCGCGGGAAGGGAAGAACCAGGAAAAGAAAAAGAAAAGAAAGAAGAAAAAGAAAAAAGAAGAAAAAGAAAAGAGGAAAGAAAATGCAGAGAAAGAAATGAGGTCTAATCCTCATATCTTGGGTCACAAAAATGATCCACCGGAAACGATTTTAAAACAGCTAGTGAAATAAAATATTTCAAATGCAGTGATTAACATGAAAATAAATAATTAAACCCAATAATAAGTTAATTTAATTTGAGAAGAAATTTAAACACATAAAAATAATTAATTTAAAGAAAGCACTTCAAAAATAATTTTCGTAAACTAAAAATCATAAAAATAACCCAATTAAAAATCCAATAATTTTAAAAGAAGAGAATAATTTTTTGAATAAATAAAAATAATTCCTTCAGTAAAAATACACTAAAATACGGGGTGTTACACTGTGTGCACCTATTTCGTTCATATTCTTTAGTGTGAAACCTAACACCATTCATGATACAATCGCTATAAAATACAACTTGTGGATCAAGACCGCAAGCTAGTGCATATAATTGATCAGATATCTTAGGTGCATTCTCGCTATGCAAGTGTTTAATCTATTAAAAATAATGAAAAACAAACAAAACATAACAATTAGCAAAATAATATATTATGGATTGTAATCAACATGTTAGCAATATTTCCATGTTGCTGGAAAAGCATACTTACACGTTGTTTGAACCACATTAGAAATTCAGCTTCATGTCTACGATATATTTTATTTATGCATCTTGCTTTGATCTACTCATAGTGTTCACTACATATAAAATTTATATCAATACTTGACATATTACTAACTCAAATGGATGTGCAATTAAACATATCATACACGATTTACTTACTTTAGATAGCGCTCAAATTTTGTGCAATTATTTAGTATATACCATTGAGCCGTTGCAAATATTTGTTCATCTAAACTGTGAAGTGTTGAGGATCCCAATCGACTAACATTTTGAAAAAAAGTGGACAAACCTCTGCATTATTTCCATTGCCCAATCTCAATATTTCGCTATACATGATTAAATCTAGTCTCAACATCATGAAAATACATAGATCAGAATGTCAAGCATTCGACATCAATATATGCCTCCGCAATTGACCCTTCTGGACGTGCTCAATTTCGTATATACCTTTTGAGTTTGCAGAGAAACCTTTCCATTAGATACAACCATCAAAATTGCACCAGTCCTGGAAGCAATACTTTACGTGGTAGTTGAATGGCTAAATGTATCATTATAACAAAGAAAACTTGTAGAAATATCATTTCAAACTTGCAAAACATTATGGCAATGTTGCTTTCTAGTTGCTTAAAAACCTCTAAGTTTAACGTATGTGAACATAGTTCTTTAAACACTTAGCTCAATCAATGTCATCCTTTTATCTTTTCGTAAGTACTCACAAATTGCAATGGGGAGTAACCATTGTAAAACAAAGTGACAATCATGACTTTTCATTCCTAATATCCTACGATTAGCAATGTTCACACACCGAGAAATATTTGAAGCATAACCATCAGGGAACTTCACAGATTCTATCCAAGCACAAAAGTCTTTTCTTTTATCACTTGACAATGTGAAGGGTACACGTGGCATTAAATATTCTTGAGACCCATTCGACACAAATCCTTTCATGCTTTGATTGTGTCCTTTGTATGTCCCCCTATATTCACCAACGTTTCTAGTACCTTATCATAAATATTCTTTTCAACATGCATGACGTCTAGGTTGTGTCTTAATTTCAGTGTTGACCTGTTGTGAAACGTTAAGTAAAACATACACACCAACGATGACAAATAAAATAAAAGCAACACAATTAAGAACACGAGGCACAATATACATGATTCGGCAAATTGCCTACGTCCACAAAACTGCAGAAATCTTATTAACTAGAGGAGATTACAATCACTCAATCTCAACTCACACAATATGCACTCACTAGATAATTGTCGTCTTTCAAAATATGCTTGAGGCCTTTCTAGATATGTCAAAATATGACATATATCACACGGTATGGAAACCCTAGTATGGAAAAATTGCGTACATCACTCAAGCGGCGTGTCGAGATCGCCTTGAGTGAACGGCCAAATGAACATTGGCTCGAGCGGGATGTCGAGCAAACACTAGGGTTTATGTCTCGTTCGAACTCATTGTATAGCGGGTGTCGAGCGTACACTCCGACTTGCCTTTGCTCGAGTTCACTGTTGAGCAATCTTGAGCAAACTCTCTGAGTTGCCTCTGCTAGAGCGGTGTGGACCAAACTCCACAATACTCAACATGACCAATACGATAACTCAAAGAAGATACTTTTTTTGTCCAATTTAACTCATCTACTGCACGTTTTCTCTTATTTGTTTTTCCAAATTGCACACCCTTGACATTTATAAGTTGTTCTAACACATCATTGTAGACAATCCTGCTCTTTTTTATCATTAAAAATGACCTTATTGTTTTGCCAAATATGCCCCGATTGCAAAAAGGGACGATGGGCCATATAACAATACTTCTGTCATATTTCAACCACATAGACTCTGTCTCCTCATTATACACTGGATATGTTAATTTTCCTTTGGTGCTCCATTTGGAGAGGTTCTCATATGCAGAAAAAGTATTTATTGTTCATAATAATGTTGCATGTAATCGAGACATTTGTGATGTCGATGCATCAAATGTATCTACACATTCTTCCCACAACTGCTTCAACTCATCAGCCCTAGGTCTAGGAATAAGTAAGGTTATCATAAAGTACAGATCTTTCATAAACTTCCAAGGATATGGGTTATACAGCATATATATTACCGGCCATAAGCTATGACATGTACTCGTTTTTCAAATCATATCATCAGCTGTATTTTTTGACATAAATAACATTTGCAACATTGGCTTTAATGAAAAATATCATAACACCTTATGAGGAATTTTCTTGTCTTTTTTTTCATTGTCAATCCATCTTGGATCTTTGCATATAAGACACTCATGATTACTAGCATGCTCTTTCCAAAAAAGTACACAATCATTTTTGCATGCATTTATCTTATCATATTAAAAACCCAAACCTCGCCACGTAGTATGATTTTGGCAACGTCTCTCCATCGAGAAGTGCATTTCTCAATAGATCGATCAACATGTCAAAAGACTTATTACTCCAATTATTAATTGTTTTCAAATGGAGCAACCTCACAATGAAAGCTAATTTTGAAAACTTCAGACAACCTGGATAAAGTTAATTGTTCAAAGTTTCTATTTCCCATTTCTGGCAATGCGGTTCTTTGGCTGTGGAAGACTCCTACACTAGCATCCATAAATGTTCCCACGTAAACATCATCTAATATTTCTTCAACATCGTAAATATTTTTTGTCCAGTCATTCTCATTAGCATTGTCACAAACCTGATTTTCATTCCATGTTTCATCTGCTCCATGAAATATCCATTGCTTGTAATTCTTATCAATTCCTTTCATAAATAGATGATCTTCCACCACATTTTTAGTCCTATAATACCCATTCTTACACTTAACACATGGACACCTGATCCTATCCAGTTTTTCTGCATGACCACGTGTAATAAATAGATTTGTTTACCCATTCTACATATGTTGTAGAAATCTACTAGTAAGATGCATCTAGCTTTTATCCATTTTGTTGTACCTATCAAAAGTTTAACAAACAAATCGAGCTCAACTAAAACTAAAAGCATCGTTCAAAAGTATATGTGTGAAAAATTATAAATTTACCATCCATTAACAATTACATTATAATCTAAAAATTAATTTCATTTTCATGGAATATAATACCGCTAAAATCCTTTTTTATAGAAAAATTCTAAGATACGTTCTTTTTCTTTTAAAATAATAAAGTCAAATCATCACTTATATTTGTTAAATCAATTGATAAAAGATATTTAATTTTTTTTTCCCAAAATATGAACCAACTTCTCTGTTCATGAAAAGTAGGGCTGTGCATATGAATCTGGATCTGGCTTTTTAAAACCGGGCGGGAATCGGATTTGGACCCAGATATCCGAATAACTGGATTTTATAACCGGTTTATATGTATATATTTTTTTATTTTTATAAATTTTTGTAACACTTTTTAAAATACTTTTTTTTATATTGCTTTCATGTTTATTTTTTTATATATAATATATATTTTTATAAGCATTTTAAAACTTTTTTTTATCTATTCAAATTTTTATAAAATAAAATAAATAATAATAGAAATCAACACACAATACTACATATTACATTGTTTACATCACAATGCAAAACATGAATTGTACAAGGAACTCTTAGATTTACACTTCCACAAATGGGATTTAAGCTTATTGACATTAGATAATCAAATTGGTTTCAGGAAGAAGTCTCCTTTGCTCCTTGTTCCAAGCATCTGACAAAACAATTCCTGCAAATTAAATAAAATCACAAATGAGTTTATACAAATGACAATTTTGTGATTATGGGAGAATTTACACGTAAAATTTATTTTTAGGAGGAATAATTTTTTGTAAAAACTCTTACATTCAACAGAGGCAGCAAATCAACATTAAGGAAGGTCCTTCTCTCAGAACAAGCAAAGTGTAAAGTCATAAATTTCACACAAATGTTTTTCCAACCCAAATCTTAAAATGTTACTCAACCGAGCAAAATAACAGCATCCAATGGTATGCTCCTATGCCGGTGGTTGTTAGCTCTAAAGGATCTTAATTCTCTCTAAAGAATTGGGTTCGCTGGTGCACGGGGTCTGGGCTTTACGTGAGGCTGCATGGCAGCCGTAGAGGGTGGCACCGGTCGGCCTTCCTTTGCCGATCTGGTGAGTGCAGTCCCTCAACCTATTCCGGAGATGGTTCTTGCACCCAGGATTCCAAAGGTGTTGGATGGTGAGGTTTATTTTCAGTTTACCAAAGAAGAAATAGCAAGATTAGCGGAACCTTTCCGCTATTCTGTCGTTCTCAAATTCTTGAAGAATCGTCCGTCGTTGGATGCGGTGAGGGCTTTCATTCACAATCGATGGGGACTTACAGCCAATCCAGTAGTTTTTGCCATGAGGAGACCGCGTAATGTTTTTGTTCGCATGGCTAATGAAGTTGATTTCACCAAAGCTTTATCACGGGAGGTTTGTGAAATAAATGGGATATTCTACCGTGCATTCAGATGGTCACCAGAGTTCAATGAGGATGCCGAGCCATCAAGGGTTCCGGTATGGATTTCTTTGCCGGGTCTTCCTCCAAACTTTTATCAAGAATCTTTCTTGAAGATTTTGATGGCACCGATTGGAACTTTCATTAGACGTGATAATCCGACAAGGTGCGCTACAAGAACGGATGGTGCACGGCTCTGTGTGGAAGTGGATGCTGCAAAACCGCCTTTGTCTCATTTCTGGATTGGAGTGCCTGGACTTTCTTCTAGCCGAAAGCAAGAAATATTGTATGAAACGCTCCCGGCTTACTGTTCGTCATGCAAGATGCAGGGTCATGATGTTCGTAATTGTAATCCTGGTAAAGCTGGTAAGAAAGGGGGGAGAAAAGGGAGTACGAAAGGTTTGTTGGATGATCACGAGGTAACGCAGAATAATGATCAGGTTGAAACTCCTTTGTTGGTTCTTGTGGATAAAGAAACAGAGGATGTTGCGGTGGAAAAGGAGACGGAAGCAGCAGATGCAGTTCATGTGCAGTTGGATGCCGAGAAGGAAGAATTGTCAGTGCAGGTGGCAGACCAAATGGTGCAATTGGGTTCTGAGGATGAGGAAAAACCGGAGCAGATAGGAGAAGAAATTCCTCCGGTGATAAATAACTTGGTGCAGTTGACGTCTTATGTTGAAACAGAGGATGAAACAGATTTAATGCTACACGTTGGGGTCGCAGATGGTGCAGGGATGGTCACGGATGCGGGTTATGAGGTGTCTAATATGGATGTAAATCAGAGTTTACGTGCGGACAATACTGGACCGACAATGGAGCAGACGCAACCAGTGGTGGATGAGGAAATTGCTGAGGACGTTGATGAAGAAGTTGATGAAGAAATAATGTTGGAAGAGAATTGTTCTTCAGAACCAGAACCGGAACAGCATCCAGAGGTTTTTTCACAAACTAAAGACTATTTTACTGAATCTGAGTTGAATGATGGTAAGAAAAGGTATAATAAAAAAAAGTTTATTAAAAAGCGTAGTTCTTCTCGGGTTCTTGCCCGAAATAAAATTGCTTAATGATTGATTCCATTTTGGTATGGAATATTAGAGGGGTGGGAACATCTAGAACCAGACTAAAGGCATTGGTGGGAAGATATAAACCGAAAATTGTTGCACTTTTAGAACCATTTCAAAATTTAGAGGGTGCTCGCAAAGTGGCTAGAAGTCTAAATTTTGATATGGTTATTTCTAATGAGGTGGAAGGGGGGAAAATATGGCTTTTGTGGGATAGTATGTATAAGGTGCATGTTGATAAGTTGGGTATGCAATATATTTCTGTTGTTGTAGAGAATGGTGCGGATAAAATTTTGATTCATGTGATTTATGCTAAATGTTCCTGGGTGGAGAGGCGCTATCTATGGCAAGAGCTAAATAGTAATCATGTAGGTATAGATCCTTGTCTTTTTGTGGGGGATTTTAATATTATTAGGAATGATTCAGAAAGGAGAAGAGGAAGACCTAGGCAAATTGTGGCTATGGATGATTTTAATGATTGGATTCATCAAAGGGGTCTTATGGAAATGGCTTCGAAAGGGAGATGTTTCTCATGGTGTAATGGGCAGTCAGGATTGGCTCGTTCGTGGGCTCGACTTGATCGTGCTCTTATGGATAATTCTTTCAGTAATTTGTTCCCTAATATTATTTGTTCTTACTTGTCTAGATCTACTTCAGACCATGCTCCCATGTTCATTGAATTCAAGAAAGATTCTTTTGCATATGGGCCATCTCCATTTCGGTTTCAACAGATGTGGGTGGATCATCCTGGTTTTCTGGATTGTGTTAGAAATGCTTGGAATTTACAGATGGTTTGTTCCCCGCTCTTGTGTTTAAGTAAGAAATTAAAACATACCAAGGTGGTGCATTCGGGAATGGAATAAAAGAGTATTTGGTCACACAATAGGGCGTATTGATGCCCTTGAAAAACAGATTGAGGAGATTGAGCTTCGGCTTCAATCAAATTGGGAGGTTAGTTTGGAGAGAGAGCTACATGAAGCTGTCTCTAATCTAGCTAGATGGAGGTATCGGGAAGAGATGAGATTAGCTCAATTGGCTAAGCTTAAATGGAAGTTGGAGGGAGATAGCAATTCAAAATTTTTTCATGCTTGTCTTATTAATAAAAGAAGGAAGAGAGTGCTGGAGATGAGATCGAATGGTATGACTTATGAGAATCCGGAGAGTATTCATCAAGGGGCGGTGGAATTTTTTCAAGATGCACTTCGTGGAGAACCGCCCATAGAGCAAGCTAGACTGGAAGGCCTTATTGAGACGGTCATACTAGAGGAGGAGAATGATTCTTTGATTAGGCCGCCTACTTTAGAGGAAGTGTTTGAGGCAGTATCATCTATCCCAAATCAAAGCACTCCGGGTCCTGATGGGTTTGGAGCGGGTTTTTATAAAAATTGTTGGGAAGTGGTTAAGGTTGATGTTTGGAAGGCAGTAGTGGAATTCTTTATGACCAAGGATCTTCCAAGATTCTTCACGGCCTCATATCTGGTCCTTATACCAAAGATGGAGTCTCCCACAGGTTTTGATAAGTTTTGTCCTATTAGTCTTTGTTCTGTTTTTTATAAAATTTGCTCTAAGATTATTGTTTCTCGTCTATCTGGTTTTTTACCTCTCTTGATCTCTTTGGAGCAAGGAGCCTTTATTCCTGGAAGGAGTATTTTTGAAAACATTAGTCTCACTCAAGAGTTGGTGCAGTCTATAAATAAAAAAATTCATGGGGGGAATATCTTGTTAAAAGTTGATATGGCGAAAGCTTATGATAGGGTGGATTGGGGATTCTTGATAATGGTTTTGCAAAGGTTTGGTTTCTCTTCTCAATTTTGTGAGTTGATATATTCTTGTATCTCTAGCCCTTGGTATTCTGTCATGATGAATGGAACGGTTAAGGGTTTTTTCCCGGGTGGTCGTGGGCTCCGTCAAGGTGATCCTCTATCTCCTTATTTGTTTATCATCCAACAAGAGGTCCTTTCCCGTTTGATTCATCGGAGTGTCCAAGAAAATCAATTTGGTTTATTTTCTCAAGCCCGAGGTACTCCTATTATATCTCATTTGATGTATGCTGATGATGTTATGGTTTTTTCTAATGGTAGTCAAAGATCGGTGCAGGTTCTTCAAAAAATTTTGATTCAATATGAGAGGTGGTCAGGACAAAATATTAATGTTCAGAAATCTGCTTTGTATTGTTCTAATAAAATTCCAAACCAGCGTAAGCAAAGGATTTTAAGGCAGACGGGTTGTATGGAAGGAACTTTTCCTTTCAAATATCTAGGTGTGCCAATAATTCAAGGGCGTTTGAAACAGGCTCATTTAGAGGAAATGGTAAATCAAGTGAGGCAAAAGATTAGTGGCTGGAAGATGAGGCTTCTTTCTTCGGGAGGAAAACTTGTACTTTTGAGGCATGTCTTATCTAGTATGAATATCCATCTACTTGCTGTTTTACAGGTACCTCAAGTTGTTATTGCCAAAATCCATAGATTGATGAGTTCTTTCTTTTGGGGAGAAGCTGATGGACGGAACAAAAGGAAATGGTTGGCTTGGAATAAGATGTGTAAGCCGGTGGAAGAAGGAGGAATTGGGTTACGAAGCCTTGAGGATGTTCAGAAAGCTTTGCATATGCGCTTCGCTTGGAATCTCCTTCAAGGAAATTCTTTATGGGCTAATTTTTTCAAAACCAAATATGTTGGAAACCGGCCATGGTATCTTATAGAAAATAATAAAGGATCTCGATTTTGGAGAATGGTTGCTAATTGTATTCCGTTGTTGTTAAATAATTCAAAATGGAAAATTAGAGAGGGTGATCTTTTTTTCTGGTATGATAAATGGAGGGATAATGGTCCATTGATTAATGATATGAATATTATGGGTTCTCCTTTTTTGAAAGTTAAAGATTGTAGTTTGTCGGATAGTTGGGATGTGGAGTTATTGGAGGAGTTAGTAGGGCATGATAAGGTGGAGGAGATAATAATGGATTTAGCTGGATTAAAGAATGGAAAGGATGTTCTAGTTTGGATTCCTACGGATACAGGTATTTTCTCTACAAAATCTGCTTGGAACTGTATTCGTATTAGAGGGAATTCTATGGTTTGGCATGCTTGGATTTGGAATAAGAATCTTCCTTTAAAAATGTCTATCCATTTTTGGAGGACATGGTTTATGGCCTTGAGTGTGGACGATAGATTACGCCGTATTGGTATTCCTTTAGTATCTAAATGTAATTGCTGTAATCATGGTCATATTGAAGATATTAATCATGTGTTTTTTGAGGGAGAATTTCCATTCAGAGTGTGGTCTTTTTTTGGTAATCTTATTGGAATTCCTCTTGGTAGAACTTGGAAACAGAATGTTGAGATTTGGTTTAGGAGGGCTAACTCTTCCTCACAGGTGGGCTTTATTGTTGGCATTATTCCCATTATTATTACTTGGCGACTATGGAGAAGAAGGTGTCTTGCTCGGATGGAAGGTATTGTGGAATCGCATAATTCTGTTGTTCATTCTATATGTGTGTGGTTAGGCTCCATTTCACAGGAGGCTAAGCAAAATAATTTTTTGTCTTGTCGAGATGGTATGATTCTGGATGCTTTGCGGATAGTTCCGGTGGTTCCGAAAGTTCCACGTTGTAAAGTGGTGAGGTGGGATAAACCTCCGCTGGGGTGGTTTAAATTGAATACGGATGGTAGTAGTATGGGTAATCCGGGCTCTTGTGGTATTGGTGGGGTTATTCGGGATGCTTCTGGTGGAATGGTTCAGGCTTATGCTTCTTATGTTGGGTTTGGTTCTAATAATAAGGCGGAGCTTATGGCTCTCCTTTATGGGTTGAGAAGATGTAAAACGCTGAATATATCAAATGTGATAGTTGAAATGGATTCTATGGTAGTTATCTCTTGGTGGCGTAGAGGGCGATGTGGAGTTTGGTATCTGGAGGATTTTTGGGAGGAAATTGTTGAATTAGCTTGCACGGTTCATTGTCGGTTTCAGCATGTTTATCGTGAAGGTAATAGGGTGGCTGATTGGTTAGCAAAGGCAGGGGCCTTAGGATTTGAGTTGGTTTTTTCGAGTAGTTATAATTTAACTCGGGTTCTTAGAGGTGTGATCCGTTTGGATTCTTTGGGTTTTCCTTCTTTGAGATGTTAGTTTTGTAAAAGTTGGGGTTATTTTGTCAGCCTTGGTTTTGGGTTGTGGTGGTTTTTTGTTTTTAATAATGGTCTTTTATTTTTGTTCTAGTTTGTTCTTGTTTTTGGATCTGTTTTCCATGGTCCTTTCTTGTAACCATGGTATTCCTCCGCCATAAGTGAGGGCTTTATTAATAAAATTTGGGAGGGGTCACTATTGGACATGTGACTTCCTACTCTTCTAAAAAAAAAACAGCATCCAATGGTCAAAAAAGAAACAATCTCGAAGCCATAACATTCAAACTCTCCCAGCAACCAAACACAAAGAACAAGGAGAAATTTGAAGTGCATACAGACCTGTAAGAGAATGACAGAGTTCGAGCTTAAACTTGGGGAATATTGAGAATAGGCTTTTGGGTCTTCTTTGCTGCTTGCGATTTGGGTGTTCTCAGCCATTTTCTTGTTAGGTCAAAATCGGTTTTGGATTAGAATGTGGGGTTGGTTTGGAGGTGGTGGTGAAAACAGAGCAAGTAAAAATAAGGGGTTTTGAGTTTATATATATATATATATATTTGCAAAATCAGATCTTGTCTTTTCGTTCTAGGTTACAAAATTTGCAAATAAACAACAAAAAACATTTTCATTAGAAAAAACAAAACAAACACAGATACAAAATCAAACCCAAAGGAAGGAAAAAAAAAAAGAAAAAAGAAAAACATAGATAAGCCGACATAAACTTAGATCTATAAGCATAGGAACTCAAAACGACAAACCCAGAAACCTAGATCTATAGGCACAGAAACTCAGATCTAAAATCACGGAAATAGATCTAGCCAAAGTGGTAAACAACTAACGAGAGAGGAAAGTGATATACAAATCGAGAAAGCATCTGAACATTATTTTTCAGAAGTAAAAAAGTACACACAGTTTTACAAAATTTATAGTTTTGCGAGCATGTAGATCTATAAACACGTTTTTGCTGGAAGATTTTAAAAATAAAAAAACCGAAAAAGCAGATCTACAAACACAGAATCTCAAATCTACAAATACAAACTTAGAGAGAGAGAGAGAGAGAGAGAGAGGAAACTACCGAGTAGAGAGAAGAAAGTGACGTTAACAGACGGCCACTACTAGTCATTGGGGGCGATGGATTTGATGAAGGATGCTTGGGTTTCGTTGGGAAGAGAGGGAGAGGGAGAGGGAGAGGGAGAGGGATAGGAAGTGAGACTTCTCACCGTGAGACTAACGACTCAACCCATGCTTTATCTTTTGCTTTGGTAAAGGGAAACGTATGGATTACGCTTTATCCTTTTAAGTTTTAACTTTTGTGAAAGTCGGTTACGGATAACACCAGTTAAATACCGGATCCGTAACCAATCCGGGTGGATATAACAATTTTGTATCCATCCAGACCATTTGAATTTTCAAATTTTTAACCTAATCGGAAAAAAATTGGGTCCGGATGCACACCCTTAATGAAAATAAACTCAAAAAACTGAACCTAAATAAATATTAACGTAATATTTAAAAGAAATAAAAGAAAAATAAAAAATTACAGTATTCTTGAAACGTAAACATAACTTGTAACGAACTGAAGGTAACTCCAGTTTTATTTTTATTCTTCTTCCCGTATGCTCTGCGTCGGAGTCTCTTTTTTTTGTTCTCTAGATTTCATTGTGTGCCCCCAGAGGTCTATTAGTCTGATCTTGGAGAACACCTTTCCTTTTCCAATTCGACTCTACTTCCTTTTAGTATTATGTTTTTTTTCTTTTTTATCACTTCACACTCACCCTTCAGATCTCTATTCCCTCATGTCTATGTCCTCTTGTTTTGTGGTAAGTACAATACTTCTCTATTTGTCGCCCGTTACTGTCATCCTACCCTTCCTCTTTTGTCATATCCCTACTATGTGCACTGGAGTAGTGCACGTAACTGCCATGATGTCTTCTTAAGTTACTGTCGTGCCTTCCATCCTATTGGCCTCTCATCGCCTTTTGATCTCCATCTCAGTCTTTCTTTTGATTTCCTCTCGATTCTCATTTGCCTTTTCTATCAAACCAGGTAGTTAAGGCAATGAGTGTGTCTTCAGCATTAACGAAGTCATCATCCCTATCCATGAACTCTCGTAATGAGTAATGGGTCTTTCTAGCTAATTTAGCCATAAAAGGGCTCATTGGCCAAATACCTCCGAGCAAGGCGGCCAGCATAATCTTCTCATCCTGATCATCAGCTGTCATTTTTTCTTTATTAAAACGAGTCAAGTATGCCTTCAAACTTTCATCTTCTCTTTGTTTGATGGTTAATAAATACACGACTGGCCTCTTGCGCCTCCTACTTGCCATGAACTGGGCTAAAAATTACCAGCCTAGTTCATCGAAGCTGTCTATGGTTCCAGACTGCAATGCTCCGAACCAAGTGCTCGTTGTTCCCTTTAAGGTTAAAGGGAAAGCCCTACTTGCAATCTCTCCCGGAAATCCATGTAGCGTCATATGGGCTTTGAAGGTCTCAACATGCTCCACAGGATCTTTAGAGCCATCATACAGATCTACTGATGGAACTTTAAACTTCGGGGGCAAAGGTGCAAGTATAATTTCTGCAGAGAATGGCAGATTTGTACTAGATAGCAACTGATTGACCGAAGAAGACGTTCCTATCTTCTTGGTCATCTCCTTGTATTTGTCCATCAAGTTGCGCACGTCATGGTGTAGCTTTTTCGTCTCCTCATCCTCCTGGTGGCCCTTACTGACACCTGCACTATTTGCCTCCATCGCTACCCTGTCAACCTAACTGAGTGTCACATCTTGTCCTAACAGTCCGTTCCGTGACTTGAGAACCTCATTCTCCTTTCACAGTGAGTCAACCTCCGTGGTAAGTTTCTTTATTATCTCCTCCATTTCCGCAAGTCTTTCCTCTATGTTCTGTGAAATTTCTCCTGATCTCTAGTTTCCTGAGACCGAGTGGTAGTGGGCATGTGAAAAGCACGTTGATTTCGGGACTTTCAATCCCACAGACGACGTCAACTGTTATGGACGTGTTTCATCACCACCGCCTCATGATCACCTGCAACCAAATAGTGAAATGACTTGGGGGTTTGAGGGAATGCCTCCGATGCCTCAGTCAATGGCTGGGATAACTCTATAATACCAATGAATCAGATAACAAATTACATACCTGGATTCTTCTCTTATATAAAGCCTTTGAATCGTTTTGTTGTTAAATGATAATGGACATATTTGTTATTCAAATTCCAACCTAAAGATGAGGGTTTATCTCTTAGTAAATTTGAATGATAACCATTTGGATTTTATGCCGCCTTTGGATAGTTATCCAGTCGAGATTGGTTGTGGGCTGGATCTTCTTGATATCGAGCTGGACCCTAAGTAGTGAAGTAGGCTTCGGGCTCGAGTAAGGGCACAAGCCAATATGAGACTTAACCGGTCGGAATGTCCTCTCCAATTATAGTCGTTGCTAGTTCTATAATTGTCATCGCAATTATTTTTCATTTGGTGGAAAATTTTTCTACTTATGCATTTGTGACCAATATAAATGACGGTACAATTTTTGTCATTAAAAGTGATATCAGTAACGAATTTAAAGTTTTTCTCACTGGAGATAAACCTTTAGGACCCCCCACCAAAAAAAAAAAAATTACAATTATCATATGCTCTCCAAGATCATCTAAAAATTTCTATGTACATATAAATCTCTTATCAATTTTTTTCCTATAGTCCAAACATTTTGTACAATTTTTATATATTTTCTATTTTCTATGATATGGTCCCTTCAAAATTAAATTAAAGTTAGGTTTATGAGAAATAATAAACTCATTAATTTGTATCCCAAAGTATTTTATTATACAATATTAGGTTTCTTAATTTGAAACTTGAAGTGAAATAAATTCAAGAAATTATTTAAATTTAATGATCTATAGGAAAAATAATTGAGAATTTTTTATCCCCTAGACTTTATGAAGCAAGGAGCTATTTTTTTAAGATCTTAATTGTAGTATTATATACTTAATGTGAAACCAAATTAATATCTAGATTTTATATTAAACTTGATAAACTAGCTTACATACTAGAATGAAATATATACTTCTAAAAGATCATTTGATAGTTTTTATTAAGAAAACAAATTCTAAATGTTTGATTGCAAAAATAATAATGGATGAATATATATCCATAAAACGTCGTCATCAGAAATTTTATTTGAAATAGATGTTAAGTTGTATTTTTAAATATTTCTTTTGTTTTTATTTTACATACATGTGTCATAAGTTAGAAAAATTGGCCCCCTTTAGAAAAATTTCTGATTGCGCCACTGGCTAAAAACATTACCTTTTGCGAAGATAAATTGGGTCGTATAAAGTAAGTTATTAGACTATAATGGATGAAAAATTATATATTCACTAAAACTTATTATTTATGAAAAAATGTTGTTTACCTTTCAAAAATATTATTTATGACAAAATGCAACTCGTTAGTAATATTCAACTATAGCAAGATTGTTAACGACAATTACAATCGTTGCTAATTCTATAATTGTAGTCTCAATTACTTTCTCATTTGGTGAAAAAAGTTTCCGCCTATGTATTTGTGGCCAATATAAATTATGGTATAATTTTGGTCATTAAAAGTAATATCAGAGACGAATTTAAAGTTTTTCTCACTGAAGATAAACATTTAGCTATGAGTTTTATATCGTTGCTAAAACATTACCTTTTGCGGAAATAAATTGGGTCGTAAAAAATCAATTATTAGACTATAACTGATAAAAAAATTTTAATTTCTCTAAAACTTATTATTTATGGCAAAATGCAACTTGTTGGCAATGCTCCACTGCAGCAAAATTATTAGCGACAATTACAATCGTTGCTAGTTCTATAATTATAGTCACAATCACTCTCATTTAGTGGGAGATTTTCTCGCTTATGTATTTATGACTAATATAAATAACAATACAATTTTAGTTGTTAAAAGTAATATCAGCAACGAATAGAATTTTCTTCACTAAATAAACTTTTGACTACAGTTTTTATATTGTCGCTAAAACTTTCATTGGTAAAAGTGATTTATCTTGTAGTGGTTCTGTAGTTAATACCCTTAATCAAAATGGCTTTTCTGTCAGAACCCATCCCACGACATTATAATAGAATATAAATTATAAATACATGTTCGTTGATAAATTCAATTGAGATAGTCCCATAACTTTATATAATATCTATATATTATTTATTTTCAAAGGTGTGGTTTGCAAGAATTCTTCATGATGGTTCAAGAATTGGAAAAAAAAATTTACTAGAGGTTTGCTGATCTGCATTGGTCATTATGGCGGCTGGAGCCTTGCATGCCTCAGCAAGGACATTTGAGGAGATTGTATCAGCGCAGCCTCAACCTATTCCAGACGTAGAAGTTCCCATTTGTGAAGCAAAGCTGATTGAGGGAGATTTGTGCTTTGTTTTCAACAAGGAAGAAATCACAAAAACGGCAGCTCCATTTCGTTTTTCAATGGTGTTAATGTTTCAACGGCGTCGTCCTTCACTGGATGCGATTCAGGGATATATTAAAAACCACTAGGGTGTTTCTTCAACGCCGATTGTTGGTGCAATGAGAAGAGCTCAAAATTTTCTTGTGCGGTTGATGAATGAAGAGGATTTTGTTACTGCTATCTCTAGGGAAGTGATGGATATTGCAAATGTCCCTTATAAAATTTTTCATTGGACGCCTTCGTTTAATGAATATGAGGAATCTCTATTAGCTCTGGTGTGGATTTTTCTACCAGGACTACAACCACATTTATTTCATGAATCTACGTTGAAGATTTTTGCAAGTCCGTATGGTAGATATCTGAAAAGAGATAATGCCACTGCTTGTGTTTCAAGACCAGAGGGAGCAAGAATGTGTGTGGAGATGCATATTTCAAAGGAGCATAGGCATTATTTTTGGATCAGAGTGGCATGAAGAACGGCTCACGGAGATGATAGGTAGAGAGAAGGCTCGATATATTTGTTTGAATGTGAAGTTGGGTAGGATGGAGTTGGAAGATAAGGTATTTTGGAAGTTCTCAAACAATTTGAATGTTACTGTTAAAGATGAGTGGGAGTTGTGTAGAATAAAAAATGAGCAAGTTGGGTGGGCAAATGTTGTTAGGGATCCTAGTTATCCTTCAGGATTTCTTTTGTGTGCTGGAAAGGATTACAAGGGGCTTTGAGTAGATACCAATATTCAGCGATTGAGTATTTCTTTATATTCGTCATGTGTATGGTTGTGAGAAGCCGGGGATTGAAACGATGGATCACGTTTTGGGAGAGGGGGATTTTGCAATGCAGTTGTGGAAAAAGGTTTCGGACATGTTGGGAGTTGATTTTGAACAACAGCAAAGTTGGCGAGAAAGGTTGTCGAATTGGATTTCCAAAGGAAAAAGGTCCTTGCAGTTAGAACATTTAAGAGGCATTACTCCGGTTTTTATTATATAGATTCTTTGGATTCGGCGGTGTAAAGCACGAATGGAGGATAGAAAAATGTAAGTTCAAGCGTTTTGGGAGTAGATTCTGTTTTGGTTCAGGAATATATCTATTAAAATAAGAAGAAAGAAAAGATTAAATATTGCACTTATTGATATCCTTCAGAGGTGCCAGATTCCTATTGTAGAGGTGTTTAGACATATCCATAGGATTTAAGTTGCGGGTACGCTATAGCAGCTGAGTTTTATTTTTTGTGTCTAGCATATTATTTTTTACGTTTACGTTGAATTGTATCTTTGATGCTTTTTACGTTTGTGGTTTTACGTTTTTACTTTTACGTCGAAGCAGCTAATTTTATTGGTCTATTTTACGTTAATTTGTTTTACTCCATGTTGATCAGTTGCGATTTTTATGTCATGATTGATTTACGTTTATGGCTTTACGTAATTGTCGGATTTACGTTGATTTATGTTTAATTGCGGTTTCATCTTGTACTGGTATTTTTTTATTAGGCTTGTTAGAATTTTTTTTTTTAATCTTTTAGAGTTGGTTTCTTTTGACACTTGGTTTCTGAGTTAGTTTATAGCGAATTATCATGTAAGCCCCAAAGTGTAGGGGTGTAACGGGTACGGCTCGGTCCGGTTTTGGACAAAATCTAGGACCAAATTGGTATGGACCAGTTTTTCATTTTTCAAAACCGATTACGCCCCGATTACCCTCCTAAATCGGTACTTCTAGTTTTACCGGTTTCCGGTCCGGTTTGGTCCGATTTTCTTTTTTTTTTTAATGTAAAAAATATATAATATTGTGTTACTTCTTATGATAAAATGTTATTAATAATTTAATATATATTATGTTTAAAGCATATGATCAATTAAATTTTCATCTTTAAGATTAAACTTTTATTTTATAAATTATAATATGAAATTATTTCATATATGATATATAGTTATATATATTATATATAAAAATTTAATATATAATTATATATTATATATAAAACTTATATATATAAAAATATTTTGTATAATATATAAAATTAATTTATATATATATATATTTTTACAACCGGTCCGGTCTGGTCCCGAAAACTATAGAACCAAAACCGGACCGGATCCGGCCGGTTTTCATTATATAGGAACCGGTTCCGGACGGTACCGGTTTAAAATCGGACCAACCGGTCTGGTTCGGTCCTGTCCTGACCGGTTTCCCGGTTTTCCGGTTTAAATTTACACCCTTACCCAAGTGTAATGATGTTACCACGGTTTTCCTCCGTCATAAGTGAGAGTTTATTAATAAACTTGGGACGGGACTGCTATGTGTGTAGCTATCAGCTCTTTGAAAAAATAAATAAATAAATTCAATCGAGAAACTGTATATTCTTGGATGTCGCTCTTAAATGAGGTGGTGTTTTTGGCACAAAATGGTCTTGTATTAATTTGTTGATTTGTGTGTTATTTGTTTCCTAATTATAGTTTGACTTCTTGTTTCTTCTATAATTGAGAAGTACTACAACTAAAATGATTTAAACTCATAAACTGGCATAATTTCATGTTATTTGTTAGATCTATTTTACAATAAAATAACTATACAATTTGATGTACCACTTCAACCTATGTCAATTTATAAGCTTATTTTTATGAAATTAATTAAAAACTCAAATATTTGTCTTTATAATTGTGGTTGGTCAACTTGTACCCTACACCTTAAGGTTAGGTGAATTTGTAGATTTGGTTTGGGACTTGTCGGTTGTAATCATTGGTTTAGTGGGATACCGGGTGAACACACAGTCGGAGTTGGAATCCCCTAAATCTGACTCTGATTGTGACTTTGTTGGAGTTTGAATATGAACTTCGACTCCAGTTTTGACTAATGTAGGTTCTGATCCGACTCCGACTTGTCAGAGCGGAGTCAGTGATAAGTATAATTTTTACATGATTTATATTACTCTTTTATTTATTAAACTTGTTAGTTTTCCTTTATTTCTTTTGATTTGATTTGATTTTGATTTATTTTTCTTTCTTTGCTTATGCTTGAAGGAATGAGAAGGTTTAGTATAAAAGAATGGCATTATGGTACATTCAAGAAAGGAAATAAAGGGGTTTAACGTAATCCCGAATTGGAAGCGCTCTGCACAATCTTGAATATTCTCACCATATCTCTCACATCAAAGATCAGATTGAGATGATCTAGAAGGCGTTGGAAAGCTAACTTAACGGGCTACCATTGTTCCACAAATAGAGTTACTGTAATTCCTATGTTTTCCAAGCAAAAAATGGCCCACAATCTAAGCCTGAAAATCTGCATAATTGACAACACGGATTGGGGATTGATTTTCTTTCCTTGTGAGGATGGCTTCAATGAAAAAAGAAGGGTATCAAGAGTTGACTTGACTTTGGAGGGGAGTAGCTAACATCGAGGAAGAGCAAGGTTTTTTATTTATTTTTTCTTCGTTTCGAATCTCTTTCAATTGCTAGATCTTAAACTCTTTGATTATGTTTTTATTCAGTTTTATTATGAACTAGATTCTATTTTCTAGGGCTACGATGTAGCCTAACTATGATCATGTGCATTTTCTATAATTGAATTAATTTAGTATTTGTTTCATATTGTTGAGTAGTTCATTCTGGACTTAATGCTTGAGAATGAGTGATCATCGTTTACATTATTTGGGATTCAATTTGAGACGGAGAAGTGATAATTGTTTCAGCCTATGTTTGAGATACCATAAGGAATCCATAGGATAGATATATCTATGGACTTGTGTAATCTTTATAAGGGTTTCTTTGTTCTTAATGAATTATGATAGGTTTAGAATTTTCACAGAAATATAGAAAATTTGCTTGTTGGGATATTTTGTTAATGCTTGAGAAAGATTAATGAATAAATTAGAGAGACTTGATTATTAACAATAGGAAATAATTATAATTAATTCAATTTGAAAATTCGCATAGTATTAGTTATGGTGAATCGGAAATCCAAGAATCTTGTTTTATTGATCTCAATTTGCTTATTTAAATTTGGTTATTTTTAATTTTCTAGTTCAACAATTCATTCCTATTCAAATTATCAAACATATCATAATTTAATAAATTTTGGTACTAATTAGTAATTTTTTAATCCTCGTGGGACGATACTCTTACTCATTCACTTTATTACTTGTTACGATTCCTGCACTTGCAATTTCAACCAACAAGTTTTTGGCGCCGTAGCCCGAGATTAATTATTTGTTATTGATATTGATACTAGCTAGATTGTTACTAATTTGGATCTTTTTTTAATGTTTTTTTCAGGATTTAGAAGTGGATGCCCTGATCTAAACCATTAGAGTCTGCATCTTTTGATCTCGAGATTGAGAGAACTTTGCGTCGAATCAATAAAAATAAGAAGCAAGAAGTCACCACATCTGCCATCACTATGGTGGATCAGCGGAATGGAGAGGCTAATAAGACTTTGAGGGACTATGCTATGCCCTCGGTTAATGGGGCTACATCTAGCAATAGGAGGTTGGCTATACAAGCTAATAATTTCAAGATTAGGCTAGCTATAATTCAAATGATACAGTAAATTGTTTAGTTTGGGGGGCTGTTGTAGGAGGATCCTAATATTCATATCGCAAATTTTCTAAAGATTTGCAACACCTTCAAGCATAATGGAGGGACAGATGATGCTATCGTTTGAGACTTTTTCCTTTTTCACTCAAAGAAAAAGCGAAAGCTTGGCTGAATTCTCTACGACCTGGTGTCAGTACTACTTGGGAGGAGTGAGCACAAAGTTTTTTGGCGAAGTATTTCCCTCCGGTCAAGACAGCAAAGTCAGGGAATGATATTACCACATTCACTCAATTTGAGAATGAAGCATGGGAGTGGTGCAAAGATTTAATGCGAAAGTGTCATCATCATGAGCTTTTGACATGGCTTCAAGTCCAAACATTCTACAATGGTTTGGGAGCTACAAACAGGTCCATGGTTGATGCAGCAGCTGCAGGGGCTTTAATGAGTAAAACTCATGAAGCAACTTATGAGCTTTTGGAGGAGTTGGCATCCAACAACTATAAAGGGTCTTCAGAGAGAGTAATGCCAAGAAAGGCTGCTGTAGTTTTTGAACTTGATTCTATTACCACATTGGCAGTACAAATGGCAACTTTATCTAAATAACTAGATAAGATGAATGTTAATGCTATTCAAACCAATGTTGTGTGTGATTATTGTGCAGAAAATCACTCAAGTATCAATTGCCAAGTGGGGAATCCTTTTGCTCAATCAAATTATGAACAAGCTAATTACGTGTCCAATTTTCAATGTCAAAATAATCCTTATTCAAATATGTTCAATCCCAAATGGAGAAATCACTCAAATTTTTTGTGGAGCAAGAATCAAGGGGCAACTAGACCACCTCAAAATTTTCCACAGCAAGAAAATTGACACTTGAGGAGATGTTCATGCAATACATGCAAAAGACAGGTTTGGCAGTCCAAAACAATTCAGCTTCGATTCATAACCTTGAGGCTTAAATTGGTCAGCTTTCGAACATTCTTACAGAGAGGATGGCGGGAACTTTGTCGAGCAATACCGTTACCAATCCTAAGGAACATGTCAAAGCAATATCATTGATAAGTGAGAGGACAATTGAGCAGCCACAAACAACAAGTACCGAGCAAGATATGGCTGGAAATCATGTCGAGTCCAAGCCAACGATGGAGGAATTGGAGCAGTAAGTGGCCGACAAGCAAGCTTCAACAGCCATGAATTCCAGGAAGTTTATGTCTAAAACTAATTCTCCTTCAATTTATGATCTGCTGATTCCTTTTCCTTAAAGACTTAAAAAAAATAAGTTTGACAATCAATTCTCTAAACTGGTTAGTATTTTTAAGCAATTCAATATTAATATTCCTCTTATTGAAGCTTAGGAGTAAATGCCTAAATATGCTAGGCTTTTTGATATTTTATCAAGCAAGCGGAAGTTGGAAGAGCATGAGATAGTTATGTTAATCGAAGAGAGTAGCGCAATTTTACAAAAGAAGTTGCCTCCTAAATTGAAAGATCCAGGGAGTTTTACAATTCCTTGCATTATAGGAAGTTCTTATTTTGATAAAGTTTTATGTGATTTAGGAGCAAGTATTAATCTTATGCTTTTTTCGATTTTCAGGAAGTTAGTTCTTGGAAAAGCAAAGCCTACTACGGTCTCTTTACAATTGGCAGACAGGTTTATCAAGCACTCGAGAGGACTCATTGAAGACGATTTTGTGAAGGTGGACAAATTTATTTTTCCGGCTAATTTTATTGTGCTAGACATGGAGGAGGATGAGGAAATACCTTTGATTTTGGGGTGACCTTTTCTTGCTACAAGGAGAACTTTAATTGATGTCCAACAAGGGAAACTTATTTTGAGGGTTGATGTTGAGCAACAACTGCCAATTAATGAAGCATTTTCGGATCAACATTTGATGGTTGTATAGGTTGTTCCATGGTATGCCGACATAATCAACTACTTGGTGTCTCGAATTCTACCTCCCAAAATGACATATCAACAAAAGAAAAAGTTCTCCTTTGATTTAAAGTATTATTTTTGGGAGGACCCTTTTCTATTCCGGCATTGTGCAGACCAGATAATTAGGAGATGTGTACCTGAAGAAAAGATGGAGAGCATACTCCGACATTGTCACTCATTGGAAGTGGACGGCCACTTTGGTGATGCAAAAATAGCAACAAAAATTTGGCAATCTGGATTTTATTGGCCTTCTATTTTTAAGGATTCTTTTAACTTTGTAATTTATGTGATCATTGTCAACGGGTTGAGAATATTTCTAGGAAACAATGAGATGCCTTTGAATAATATTTTAGTGATTGAATTGTTTGATGTTTAGGGTATAGATTTTATGATCCTTTTCCATCTTCGTATTCTAACAAATTTATTTTGGTAGCTATAGATTATGTCTCCAAGTGGGTGGAAGTTGTTTCCTTGTCGACCAATGATAATAGGGTTGTGGTGAATTTTCTTCGAAAAAATATCTTTTCCCGATTTGGCACTCCAAGGGCGATAATTAGTGATGGTGGGAAGCATTTTTGCAACAGTCAATTTGAAGATTTACTTACTAAGTATGGAGTTACTCATCATGTGGCAATACCATATCATCCTCAAACAAGCGGCCAAGTTGAGGTGTGCAATATGGAGTTGAAGTGCATACTTGAGAAGACAGTTAGTATCTCAAGAAAGGATTGAGCACTAAGGTTAGATGATGCATTATAGGCTTATAGGACAACATTTAAAACACCAATTGGAATGTCACCTTAATGGTTAGTTTATGGGAAAGCATGTCATTTACTCGTGGAGCTAGAACATTGAGCTTATTGGGCAATGAAGATACTTAATTTTGATTTAAAGGTTGCGGGTGTGAAGAGGATGTTGCAAATTAATGAGATGGATGAGTTTCGCAATGATGGTTATGTGAATGCTCAGATTTACAAGGATAAAACTAAAAGATGGCATGATAAGCATATTTTGAGAAGGGAGTTCGAAGTGGGATAGAAAGTTTTACTATTCAATCCAAGATTTCAAATTTTTTCTATAAAGTTGCGATTAAAGTGGTTGGGACCATTTGTTGTGACTTGTGTTTTTCCATATGGAGCGTGTAAGGGGATTTTCCCCACTACTTAAAGCCCACTGAGCTTTGGCCAAATACTTGGCCCGAGGGCCCCCAAATCCCTGCAGTGGACAAAACATCTACCAGGAAGGGGCCTCGAATGGTCGACAAGACAGGTCATTCTGACATCCTGCGGCCGCCTTCATAGCCCAAGGACCTGTGCGGGGCGTAGTAAGAAATGCGGAGGACCCTCAATCCATCGGCATTAGATCATCTACGGCTCGTATAGACCAGACGCAGAGTCAGGGAACCACACTACATTAATAGCACTGCTGCTAAGTTACATGACACATTTATGGAGCCAACGCAGAGCCATGCCGCATTAAAGAAGATCTGACAGTAGAAACAAAAAGGATGGCACGGACTTCGCGGAGACAAAGACTATTTGCACCCACCCCCACAGCACAGTATAAATAGCCAGCTCCAGGTACAAAAAACCTCTCTCTGATTCTTAGACTCCTTCACTTTTTTTTTTAAAGAGTCAGAGCCACATGTCCAATAGTGACCCCTACCCCATATTAAATAACAAAAACCTCACTTGTGACGGAGGAAAACCGTGTAACAATAAACCATGTAACAAGGAAACACCTGAACCCAAAATGGGGAAAACAAAAAATAAGACCAGAGACCACTCGACGCCAAAAACCAAAAAGTAAAACTTAAGACCTCAAAGAAGGAAGACCTAATCTATCCACCTTTAAAATACCTTTTAGCTTCCTTGGAATATCATCAAAATCAATCCACGTACTAGACTGCTGATTTGAAGCCTTGCGAGCAAGAAAATCAGCTCCTGAATTTCCTTCTCTATAAACATGACTGATCTTGACCTGCAAACTAGATAAGATCTCTTGGATTTCATCCCAATAGTCTTCAAGATATCACATGCCACATCTACCTCTTGCCAACCAATTAACTACAAGTAAAGAATCAAGCTCAATCTCAATTCTATGCAAACCCAACTCCTTGCAATGTTTAAGTCAATAATACAGGGCTAATAGTTCTGCTTCATTATTAGAGCCATAAGCCAACTCCTTAGCAAACGCCAACCTCAAATAGCCCCGATCATCCCGAATGAGGCCACCCGCCCCCATGTAACCCGAGTTGCCCAACGAACTCCCATCAACATTCAACTTAAACCACCCCTATTTGGTTTACACCACTTTACCAAACAAACCAGCTTACATAAAGGAGCTTTAAGAATTGAGAAGGCCTCCAATATTCGAGCATCCCCATTTTCCAATTTTTTACTCGCCCTTAGACGTAATCATATCCATGCAATTGAAGCTTTAATTGCACTCCACAACGATTGCACAGAAACATTTTTTCCTTCCATGCAAGCTTTACACTGCCACACCCAAAGAGACCACGTTAATATAATTGGAATCAAACCAAGCAACGTACCTTTCTGAGATGAATTTGAGGCTCGTCGAAACCAAAGCTCCATAGTATTCTTCCAAGGCCTAGAAGGGTCATAAGGCATCCCCAAACTCAAAGACGCCTTGCACCAGATTTCCGCTGCTAGAGATCCTGTGCCCAGGACATGATCTTGATTTTCCAGACAACCCCGTACACAACATTCACATTTAGAAACCATGGGAATGCCCAACTCTTTAATACGCGCATCCACACTCTTTAATACAAAGCCTTCCACATTATAACTGAATACTTCTTTGGAAGTGCTGAGTGCCAGATCCATCGAGCCCATTCAGATTTTGGAGCCCTAACACGAATACGTTCACAAGCCGATTTCTTGGAAAAATTACCATCCAAATTCGGTTTCCAAATCAAAAAATCTGCCCCGTCTTTATGCTCACCTAAACATGTCAAGATTTCCTCAAGTTTTGATTCCCCCACCAATCTTCTTAGAAGTTCCACATCCCACCCATTATGAATTTGACACTCCCTTATTGTGAGAAGAGGAAGATCCGAGATCATACAAGAGTCTCTAATAGCACTAGATGGTAACCAGTTATCCCTCCAGAAAGAGACTCACCCATCCCTTACCTTCCACACGGAATTACACAACACCTTAGGTAGCACCTTTACTATTCGCTTCCAAACTAAAGAGCCCTTACTAGCCTCAATCAAAGAGACATGCCTCTCCTTGACATATTTTGCCATAAAGAAATTAACCCAAACATAGTTTTAAGTTAGGAGCTTCCATGAAAACTTCATAAAGAGTGACACCTACACATCTTCAAATTTTCGTAGACCCATACCCCCTTCAAGAATCGGAGTACACACTCTAGCCCAAGAAACCCACTTCTTTTTAGGCTTACCATTGTAGGAGCCCCAAAAAATATTACTCATGAGCCGATTAAGACTTGCCACCACAGCCTTAGGAGCATACAACACAGAAAAGAGATGGACCGGTATACTTGACACAATATGCCTCAACAACAAGATGCGAGCACCAGACGAAAGGAACCTCATTTGCCATCCTTCAAGCTGGCCTCAGATCCGATGCATTAGCCCATCAAAATGAGTCACTTTCAGCCTTCCTGAAATCAACAGCGCACCTAAATATTTCACCGGAAAGGAGCCCTCTAAGAAAGAAGTAATCCTCAAGGCACTCATTTTTTTAGCACTCGTAAAATGTTTAGGGAAAAAAATAGATGACTTCTCTATACTCACCACCTGCCTAGACTAATCCTCATACTAAGCAAAGACATCTCTGATAGCACGAATCGAGGGTTTCCCTTCATTGGCAAACACCACAATGTCATCAGCATACAATAAATGGGAGATAAGAGGAGCACCCCGAGGGTGAGAAAATGGAGTAATCATCCCATTGCCAAATTTTTGTTTTAACAATCTGGACAATAGTTCTTCCACAAGAATAAAAAAAATAGGGAGATAAAAGATCCCCTGCCTCAAGCCACGCCCACTGGGGAAAACACCTTTCGTTGTGCCAGTCATAACTACAAAGAACCATGGAGTGGAAATACATTGTTTGATCAACTCACAAAACCAAGAGCCAAAACCAAAGGAGGACAAAACCTGTAATAAGAAATCTCAGTCAACATTGTCATATGCCTTAGTCATATCCACTTTAATTATGACATTGCCGCCCTGAACCCGCTTATTCAATAAATGAATCATCTATTGGGCCAACGTAAAATTCTCAAAGATGCTTCTTCCAGGTAAGAAAGCCCCCTGCTCCGGGAAAACAAGCTTATTTAAAATAGGTGACAATCGACGAACCAGAATTTTGGTGAATACCTTGTAAATCATGAAACATAGGCTAATGGGTCTAAATTTGTCAAACCCAGTTGGGTTTGGCACTTTTGGAAGAAGTACAATATAAGAAGTCGAGTAGAATCTGAGTAGAGGGGCTCCACTAAAAAACTCCTGAATAGCGGCCACCACATCAGCCTCCACAATATCCTAACACGAACAATAGAAACCAGACCCAAACCCATCTAGGCCTGGACTACTATTAGTTGGAATTGAAAACATAGCCTTTTTCACCTCTTGGATTGAAGGGAGCTGAAGAAGAGTGTTGTTTTCCTTTTCTGTAACTACATTTTGCATAAACAAAGTTAAATCCGAGGGGCCCTCCTTGGTCTTGCCTTCAAAAGTCACTCCAGAAATCCACAGCCCCATCATGGATAGCCGTGGGGGAGGATAAACAAGAACCATCACGGAGTCGCATTTCCTGCACAATTGGCTTATTCATAGAAGCATACATTTTAAAAAGCTGAGCGGAGGCCTCGCTCTTCTCCATCCACCTAACTTTGGCCTGTTGCGATAACCGAGTCTCCTCTCCAAGAAGCCACACCGCATGTTCTTCCTTGGCATTTAATAATTTTGTCTCAACCTCTTCAGGAAAGCTAGCTTGCAATTAACCCTCAATTCTTTCTATCTGCTTCTCCAACTCACTAATATGATTCTCCGTATGCCCAAAAACTCTACGATTCCCACCCGAGTTTTGCACTGTCAATGAGCTTGGACCAACCCCAGAAACATCCACCTTTTCAGCCACCAAAGCATCAACAACAGAACTTTTAATGGGAAAATCATGAACTTGCATCTCCAATCCGTTGCTTACTACCTGGTCCTTGGCCATCGAAACCTAATTACCATGCACAATTGCCATCCCACTACAAGCTGCACCATCACCCTTTATTTCGGATGTGGGACCAATCAAGTCTTCATCTACACTTCCCTTTACATCACTGCATCGTTGGGTCAACCTTTCAGCGTCGATCACAAGCACTTCAGCATCGAACATCAAGGTTAACGACGTCTCCTTTGGCACTTCAGGAACGACATCTCCTTCCATATTTTTGTCATCCGCAGCAGGTTTCAGTTTCCATTTATTCAATACCTTCTCTGTTTCTTTTGCAGTTCCTTGCTTCTTACGATCAACAACATTACCTCCACCATCCGTCCATTTGCAAGTCTTTACGTTATGCCCCTAAATGCAGCATTTTGAACAAAAAGTAGGGAGTGTCTCATACTCAACCTCTACATAGCAGCCAATCCAAATTCCCCGTACGGGATCCTTTGCCGTATCTAGTTCCAAGCAAACCCGAGCCCCATTTGTTCTCATCGCACACTTAGTGGCATTATCACGTCATAGAACTCGACCCAACGGTGCAGTGATATTCATAAAAAATGACTCATAATATTAGTTTGGTGGTAAACCAAGGAGGAAAACCCACACCGATACCAATAAAGGCTTCGATTCCTCATCAAAAGTAGTGTGCCAATGGAACCCATGGTAAGGAATCCCATGTACATCAATAGCCTCCCCCAACATTGCCTTCACAAAATCAGCCTCACTGGTGAGTCGCACAAACACATTCTGCGGTTTCCTCATTGCTGAAACCATCGGTTGTGAGTTTAAGCCCCAACAATTTCGATTGAACACTCTAATGGCATCAAGGGATGGATGCTGTCTAAGAAACTTGAGGACCATCGAGAACCTAAAAGGAGCAGTAGATTTTTCAATTTCCTCCTTGGAAAACAGAACACAAATCTGTCTATCAATGGTTTTGGTAGGGCGGAGTGAAACATCAATCTCAGGAAGTGGTTGTGGCATTTGTGCCATCAAGTCTGCAAACGAGCGCTACCTGCCAGCCATCGCCGATGGCCCAAGAGGAGCCTCAGTGGCTGTCATGCGGCACGAACCCTAGCAGAGCGCAATTTAAGAGAAAAGGGTAATATCGTTCGTAAAACTGAGAAAGATATGGTAGATCAGCTTACGCTCGCCTCCTAGACTCATGCACTTATTTTACAAACTTTCAAGAATATTTACTAACTTTGGCATGTTGCTCTTCTCTCCATCTTTTGCAGGCCCAGTACTGAAAACTTGAGTTGTCGGAGCTTGGCCCATAGGTGTACAAAACACGACATTAACAATGACGTTGTTTGTGGGATAATTACATATCTTGCGTGTATTTCGTATGCCTAAGATAGCCCGTTCCAGATGACTCAGGAGCTTACCAAAGCTACCAGAGACATGAAGTAAACTAGACAGAGAACCAAGTGCGAGAGAGTGAGATGGTCGCAATGGAAGCATGCCATACATACTTACACATAGCAATGCAACCGACGGAGGATACCAATGCTTTACCGCTGGCTCCAGATTGCCCAGAGGTCATCAGCGAAGTTTGAGATGAGTAGGAACTCCGTAAAACTGAATCGATTAGACCACTAGAGCTTGTTACTCTTTACCCGAGACGACCGGAATCCAAGGTAACAATTAGTAGCGAAATGACGTTTGATCCTTAAAACGCCATGCAACAACTTCTCACTGAACACCAGAACATGTTCGCATGGAGCCATGAAGATATGCCTGGAATAGCACCTGAAGTCATATAGCACAGCTTGAGTGTAGACCTAAAGGCTAAAGGAGTGAGGCAGAAGCGCCGAAGCGTCAGTGTAGAGAAGAATGCTACCATAGCCGAAGAAGTGGACCGATTGTTGGGTGCGGGGTTCATTCGAGAAGCTCAATACCTGGAGTGGCTGTCTAATGTAGTGCACGTGAAGAAGCTGAGCGACAAATGCAGAATGTGCATTCACTTCACTAACCTCAACAAAGCTTGCTCGAAGGACAGCTTCCCGCTTCTCCGCATCGACCTCATTGTCGACTCAATGGCGCGTCATCATTACATGCTCAGTTTCATGGATGCCTACTCTGGGTATAACCAAATCTGGATGAACTTTGAAGATGAAGAGAAAACTTCATTCATCACCGACTGAGGCTTGTATTGCTATACATCAATGCTCTTTGGGCTTAAAAATGTGGGGGCCACCTACCAGCGGATGGTCAACCGTATGTTCAAAGATCATATAGAAAGAAACATGGAGGTCTACGTGGATGACCTGTTGGTCAAAAGTAGAACCTTAGAACAACACTTGGAAGACTTGAGGGAGGCATTTACGATACTACGATGGTACCAAATGAAGCTGAATTCGGCAAAATGCGCTTTTGGTGTCGGATCAGGGAAGTTTCTGGGGTCCATGGTGGCTGAGCGGGGTATCAAGGCCAACCCTAAGAAGGTAAAGGCCATCCTGAGCATGGCCCTGTCCTGGAATATAAATGAAGTACAAAGGCTAGCTAGACGAATAGCCACCCTCATAAGATTTGTCTCGAGATCGACCGACAAATGCTTGCCTCTCTTCAAAGTCTTGCAGAAAGCGAGGCATGGGACAACAAGTGTGACAAGGCATTCAAAGCTCAAAAGAAATAAATACCTTACTAGCTTGCTGCACCTTAGCCAACCCTGGTGCGGAGAAATGCTAACCCTGTACTTAGCGATCTCCCCCCAAGCAACCTCTTCAGCATTGGTATGTCAAGAGGAGGGGGTCCAAGTGCCAATTTACTACACCAACCAAGCATATCGATGAGCCGAGGCCAGATACCCCCGCATAAAGCAGTTGGCATTTGCACTGGTGGTGACTACACGCAAACTGTGCCCCTACTTTTAAGCTCACTTGGTATGGGTCCTCATAGAGACCCACATAAAGCAAGTGTTACAATGAATGGACGCTCCAGGCTGACTTATGAATTGGGCGATGGAGCTGAGCAAATTCAATATTGACTATGAACTGTGAAACACCATAAAGAGGCAAGTATTGGCGGATTTTTTCGCGGAGTTCACCGGCTTCCCTGTAGAGAACGATGATGCATGTCCTGTAAAGCCCTGGAAATTCGTTCACGGCTCGTCTTACAAAGTTGGAGGGGGAATGGGAGTGCATATCGTGACTTTCAAGGGAGAAGAGGATAATTACACCATCAAATTGGCGTTCCATACAACGAATAACAAGGTGGAGTACGAAGCGCTTCTTTCATGATTACAAGTGGCTAGAGCCCTAGGTGCCATCGAGATCAAAGTATGGGCCAATTCTCAAGTGGTGGTGAATTAGGTACGAAGGGAGTTTATTGCAAAGAGTGAGAAATTAAAGAGATATTTGGCATCAATAGAGGTTGAACGCACTCACTTCAAATACTTCCATATTCAGCAAGTGTTGAGGAAAGAAAATAAGAAGGAGAACAAGTTGGCACATGTCAAGTCCAGATTGGAGACCTCCCCTTACCAAAAAATGCAGTAACCTCTTGGTGGAACTACCTATTGTGGGAATTGTAGTAATGGAAATACAGTCCAGAGCCCCAGATTGGGCGGGGAGCATAATCAGATCTTAGAAAGCAACGAGGTACGCTTCAGACTGACATGATTGAGGGAGTTCTACGTCGCCGGGGTCACTCGACGGCTCTTTTAAGGTGCATCTCCCCATAACAGTACGTGTTAGTGGAAATACACAAGGGAATTTGTGAGACCTCTAGGGGACAAGCGTTAGCCGAAAAGGTGGTGAAAGCGGGCTATTACTGGCCTCAGGCCCTGTAAGATGACAAAGATTATGCATGGAAGTGCTAGAAGTGCCAAGAGTACGCCAGGATGCCCCATTGTTTGTCGGAGGAGTTTACATCAATCACATAGCCTTGGCCGTTTGCAAGGTGGGGAATCGATTTGGTCAGACCACTTCCCCCAAGCAAAGAAAGAGTCAAATTCGTGGTAGTAGATGTGGATTACTTCACCAAGTGGGTCGAAGCTGAGTCCCTAGCTACTATCATCGCGAGTAATATCACGCAATTCCTATGGAAATCAGTAGTTTGCAGGTTTGGCATCACAAGGACAATCATTTTGGAAAACGGAAGGCAATTCAATTCCGACCACTACCAAAATTGGTGCCGAGAAATGGGGATCAAGTTTCGATACTCATCCCCAGGACATCCTCAGTCCAATGGGCAAGTCGAAGCCACCAACAAAATGCTGATGGGAATGTTGAAAAAGTGACTCAATGACAGTAAGGGAGCATGGGCAAAGGGATTCCTTGCCGTGCTGTGGGCATATCAGATCAAGTTGAAAACGTCGACTGGGGAAACCCCCTTCACCCTCATGTATGGTCACGAAGCGATGCAGCCGGTAGAGATCGGAATCCCCATGTGCAGGGTTCAGCACTTCGAGCAAGAGTCCAATGATAAATGGCTAGAGGAACAGTTCGACCTGCTAGAAGAAGTCTGACTAGAAGTTGGGATAAGGACTGTAGCTAACAAAAGAAGGGTCAATAGGTGTTTTAACAAGCGTGTGCGACCGAGGACATTCAAAGTCAGAGATTTAGTGCTCAAAGAAAAGGGAACTACAATGCGCGACGAAGGAAAGCTAGGCCCCTAGTGGGAGTGCCCCTACATGGTCATCTCCACAAATCGTATGGGCTCCTATTGCCTCAAAGACCCCCAAGGAAAGGAGCTGCTGCACCCATGGAACATCGAGCACCTACAAAAATATTATTAAGCTGATTTATTGTTATAACTTTATATATATCCTCATACACCCACTATAGGCCCTAATAAAAGAAGTTGTTTTTGAATGGATAATTTCAAGAGCATAACATAACGTGCCAAGTGAACTCCCTTTCGAGCAAATCGACACACTCCGTCAGCAAATTCAACTCTGCTAAATGGAGACTTCATCAACGATTTATCTCTCCATGAGATAAAAAGGGAAATGTAGGCCTAAAAGGTTGCCTTATCCCTCTCGCGGAGAAGTGCGGGTCAGACATTGATCACCCGAAGACAAAGGCTTACCTTCATCGTAAGCGCCAACGGGTGGGAGCGGGTTCAATTACCCCAACCTCCACTACGACGAAGTATGGGATCAGCGCCAGCATGACCTAAACCTACCATTCCCTGTGATGTCAATGGGTAGAAGGGGGTCCAGAACAAACTCCCTGACAACCTACCTCTCAATGAAGAATGACAGGTGAGCAGGTGGCTCAACCTCCTTGTTCGGGAGAGCAAGACCAACCCCACGGCGGCCCAAATAACTTACCCCTGCCCCCATCAAGGTGAAGGAGCGGATCAGCCACATTGTTGTCCGAATTACCTCCCCGCGGGGCAACAGAGGGAAAGTTAGGCCTAAAGGTTGCCTTATCCTTCATCCGGCAGTGTTTGGGTTAGTCCTCAGCTATCTTAAGGAAAATGCTTACTCATTAGCATTAACGGGCGAGAGTGGGTTCAGTAGCAAATTGCCCGAACGACTTACCTCCTTACGGGATACCATAGGAAAATGTAAGCCTTAAGGTTGTCTTATTCCTCCCACAGTGTAGAGCTGGATTAGCTTCGCAGCTACCCAAATAACTTACCTCGGCTCCCACTACGAGGAAGTGTGGGATCAGTGCTAGCCTGACCCAAACTTACCCTTTCCTGCGGTATCAACGTGCAAGAGCGAGTCCAAAACAGACTGCCCGAACAACTTACCTCCCTCAATGAGCAAAGGGATGAGATGAGAAAAAGGTTGCCTTGTTCCTCCCGTGAAGGAGAGCAAGTTCAGCCCTAAGGTTGTCTGAATACTTACCCCGACCCCCACTGTAGTGAAGGAGCGGACCAACCACATCACTGTCCGAATTACTTCCCCGGGGGAGAAAAATGCTGTTTGGCATGAGGCATTCCAACCTCTCCCCGAAGGTGAGCGGGCTAAGTCTATGGACCACTCGAATAATGAAGAAAAAAACACGGACACCATCAACGAAATCTACATCAGCGAAATTGCCATCAGCAACTTACCTCTCCTCGAGGCAAAAAAGGAAAGGTAGGTCTAAAAGGTTTCCTTATCCCACTCGCGGAGTAGTGCGGGTTGGCCCTTGGCTACCCGAAGATAGAATCTCCATCAACGAAATCTCCATCAACATAATCTCCACTAACATAATCTTCATCAGCAAAATCCCCATCAATAGAATCTTCAACAACAAAATCTCCATCAACGAAATCTCCATCAAATGAATCTTCACAAACAAAAACTAACACTCTGACAATGCAGGAAGGAGCAAATGGAGAGGGTGGCCAAGCGGCTTACCTCCTTGGGGGATACCATAGGGAAAGGTAGGCCTAAAAGGTTGCCTTGTCCCCCCACAACAGAGAGCGAGTTCAGCCCCGAGGCTGCCCAAATACTTACCACGACCCCCACCATAACGAAGGAGCAGACCAGCTACGTCGTTCTCCGAATTACCTCTTCGAGGGTGAAAGAGGCGGTTTGGCTTGAGGCATACTGACCAGTCCTTCGTGGAGAGCGGGCCAAGTCCACGGACTGCCTGAATAATGGATCAAAGGACGAGGAAATCGCGAGCACAAACGACGACAATGCAGGACGTCAAGGCAGGCATCATCAACAAGCATCATGCAGCATAGGCCGAAGAGCCCAGGTATGCAACATTAATTCCTATAACGAGAAGTTGAGCTTAAGGTTGCCTTGGCTCCTCATGGTTACACGACAGAGAGGTACAACAAGAAAAAATATAGAAAGTGCTCTCTTCACAAGCAAAGTCGTGAAGCCTTAGAAAGATGGACGCAAGGCAAAGGCTGACAAAAAGAACACAAATAGGAAGACCGCCAATAGGTGGGGTCGTTCAAGTGTTGACCGAGCACTGGCAGAGTGGATCGTAGGAAACGCCGAGCAGCGAACCCTCGCGACAGAGCTCCACCTAGGCTAGCCCTTGAAAGTAAAAAGGGAAAAGAAAATGCAAGAAGATGAGAAATACAGTGGAAAGAATGCGGAAAACACATAGTCGGATATAATCAACAAAAGATAATTTTATTAACCACTGAGAGCTACAATGAACAAGTTACATCACAAAGCCGAAGAGCTACAAGGAACAAGTTACACCATAAAGCCACAGAGCTGCAAGGAACAAGTCACATCATAAAGCTGCAGAGGTACAGAGAACCAGTCGCAACTTAAGACCCTATATATTCAGAAAACAAGTTCCAATACTCGACCATAGACTTAAATCGTAAAACTGCCAAGGATAATCTAAAAGGACCATAAGACCGCATTGTTCTCAGACCCATCTGAAACAAGATGAGCTAAAAATCTCCAACAACGACAAAGATACTGCCAAGAATTGAAACATCTCAGAGTTGATTTATACGTTGAGAATCGCTTACCGGACAAAGGTCGTTCACCACGACCAAATTATACTTACGTGCGAGCAGCATGCAGAAATCTCCACCACTACAATGTGTCAATAACACCCAAGATTACCTCAAAACATCAACAGGGATGTAATGAAGACAACCGCCCTGGAGGTGCTCGAGATCGCCCACCGGCTGTGGAGAATGGCTTTGAAGTCGAGTCCCGTAAGCAAAAAGGGGACAATGAATGAGGCACAATAAGCAAAAGGGTGAGAACGAGAATAAAAGGTCTAGGACCCCAAAAGTGGAGGATTGGCAAGGAGATATGCCTGAAAAATTTGCCTTCAGCAGGCGGGGTCATTCCCCGTAGGGCCATCACCAAGGCAGCTCAGAATCAGACTCTTCCCAAGGATGTCACACCACTGCAGAGACTCCTTGTGCAAGGAGAAGTCCCCCACATTCCTAACCTTGAGGTCACACTGGGGGTTCTAAAGAATGTGAGTCTTCATCCGCTCCAAGCCTTCCGTGTAGTTGAATTCCCGCACATCATCGCGGACACCACGGATGTGAGACAGCTCCTCCTGCAGACCTCAGAGGGTAACTTTGCGACCCTCGAGGACCAACCTATTCACTTCCAAGGCAGCCTCCACACCTTTCGTTCACTGCCATTCCTCCTCCAGGGTTTTCAACCTCATCGTCACTAACTCATTTACATTTTGAACTTGAGTCTCGAGCCATTAGATCGATCGGCTGTCTGTGTCCCGATGTCGATGTAGCCTAGATATCGGCTTGTAGTCACTCAAGCTACTACTGGCATTTGTCAAATGAGTGTTGCAGTGTATCCCTCGCCTCACCTCGCAAGCCAAGCCTCAATGCGGAGCTTGCCGACCTCCCTCTAGGATTTTCTGAAGTTGGCTAGGGCTTCCTCGGCTACCTCTTTCTGCTTCCACTCCATGGGCATGCAGTCCAAGGCCACCTGAACTAGTGAACGAAGGTCCTAGTTTTCATTTCTTAATTCTACTTGACTGTCAACAATGAAGGTTGCCAAACTCTCCAAACCTTATCACAAGAAACAAAGTTAAAACTGGAGAAAGAAAACACGAGGAAAGTCTAAGGAATTTGCAAGTGAAGTCTTACCCCGGCGAGAAGCTTCTGGAGTCTACCCTCCATCTTGTGGAGTCGGTCAGCATGACCGAGCAAAGCAATCATCCGAAGATCTGTCGAAACTTCTTCAATGGCTTCCTCGCCCTCATTCGCATTGGACGCACCAGGTGCCATAGCTTCCTTGGCCTGAATGTTTGTCTTCCTTGTCTCAGCTCCTCCCGGGGGGGAGACTTCAGCCATGTGGGCAACATCAAAAGCGACTCCGTGGATTGGCAATGTAGCACGGGGTGGGCTCCCTGTCAGCGCCACCTTTTCAGGAGCTCTTGGGGGGTCCATGATAGAAAGCACTAGAACGGACAACCTCCCGGGTGGGATGCGAACATTGTCGGAGTCAGCAAAGGCTGGTGAGATCCTCCAGGTCATCTTTCCCTTTCCCACAATCGACAAACTAAGGGAATGGCTGCGGACAAACGGTACGAGAGGGTTCATCGGAATGCCTGCATCAGAACGTAAGTTGCTCGAGGGATCCATGTACCGGCAAAGGCTGCCCTCCACCAACAGAGCCTCCGAATAAATGTCGCTCGGATGCACCTTCACCCAAGCTCGAATGATCTAAAGCCTCTACTTCTCCTCCAAAGTAGGTTCATGGCGACTGATGGAGCAGCCATCTATGGTGCCCTAGTTGGCACGAACATAAAACAGGTGTTTAAAGGTTTGGCAGGCCAGGTACTCCCATATGTCATCCAACAAGAAGAAGAATTTGCGGGTATATCCCTTCGTGACAGTTTGTTGCGTTTCCACTTGGACTGATTCTTGAACCGGCTAAAAACTATAGATGTGCCGACCCTTCCACACAACATTGTGAATAATGAAGAATTCACGGGCCGTTAGATCCGGGAAATCTGACCTGGCCTCCTCCAAAGCGGGACGCCAGATGATACAACACGAGACTAAAATCCTTCATGCAATTGTTGGATGTTAAACTCTTTGAATATGTTTTTATTTAGTTTTGTTATGATCTAAATTCTATTTTCTAGGGCTACGATGTAGCCTAACTATTATTATGTGAATCTTTTTTTAATTGAATTAATTTAGTATTTGTTTCATATTGTTGAGTAGTTCATTCTGAACTTAATGCTTGTGAATGATTGATCACCATTTACATGATTTGGGATTCAATTTGAGACTGAGAAGTGATAATTATTTCAGCCTATGTTTGAGATACCATAAGGAATCCATAGGATAGAGATATCTATGGACTTGTGTAATCTTCATGAGGGTTTCTTTGTTCTTAATGAATTTTGACAGGATTAGAATTTTCACAGAGATGTAGAAAATTTGCTTATTGGGATATTTTGTTAATGCTTGAGAAAGATTAATGAATAAATTAGAGACTTGATTATCAACAAAAGGAAATAATTATAATTAATTCAATTAGGAAATTCGCATAGAATTAGTTATGGTGAATCGGAAACCCTAGAGTCTTGTTTTGTTGATCTCAATTTGCTTATTTTAAATTTTCTAGTTCAACAATTCATTCCTATTCGAACTATCAAACATATCATAATTTAATAAATTCTAGTACTTATGAGTAATTTTTTAATCCTCGTGGGACGATACTCTTACTCATTTACTTTATTATTTGTTATGATTCGTGTACTTGCATTTTCAACCAACAATCGGATTTGGGCTTCTTTTGGATTTTTTTAGGTTCATATTTAATCCATTTTTAAACAGGACCTTTTTGTGAGTTTTTAAATTTCAAGTTTACTAAGAACATCAAGTTTACTAGTCTACGCTCTGTAATTCTCAAGTTTCCAATTTTGGCTTCGTTACATTTCCTACTTCTAGGGTTTGGCCATGGCGACTCCCCTGGGCCCTCCGGTGGCTCTTCTACCGACTAGGGCCTCCTCTGAGTTAGGTGTGCCGGCGTAGAAGTCGTATTTACAAGCAATGACAAAATCTACCATGCAATCTTCTTTCACACTCCCCATGTGTTTCCCTGTTGATATTAATGGGGAGTTTGGTTTCCTTTTTTCAGAGTCTGAGATGAGTAAAGTGGTGGATGACTTCAAGTATGCCCTTGTGTTGAAGTTTTTGAGGATGTGACCTTCCATTGATACCATCAACCTTGCTGTGATCAAGTCATGGGGTTTGCATGAAATTTCTACGATCAGTTTTATGGGTGATCGCCATGTTCTTGTACAAATGACTAATTAGAGAGACTTCAATTATGGATGGGTACATGAGGGTCGAGTTCTAGATGGATGTGGTTTTCGGCTATTTAGATGGACCAAGGAACTCGATATGCAAAAGGAACCTTCGACTACACCTCAATGGATTTTTCTCCCAGGACTGCCTATGCACTTGTATAGGTAGGATTGTCTTCAGATCTTTGCTACATAGTTTGGGCACTATCTTGGCACGGATAATACCACTCTGAACAGAACTAGGGCTTCGGGGGCAAGGATTTGTGTTGAAATAGATCTTAGTGAGGATCTAGTGGAGGGTTTCCCTATTGTGGTGGCTAATGTCAAGAAGTTTTGGCAAGTGGCCCGATATGAAAAACATGGTTTTTATTGTGTCAAATGCTATCGTCAAGATCATACTGCTGTTGATTGTCGGGTAGGTTAGAAAACAATGGAGAAGAAGGAAGAATCATATCCAAATAAAAAACAAGTTTTGAAGGACAAGCCTGTTGTTGATTAGAATGGACATGTAGTTGAGGGTCCGCGAGAGTCAGTGAATGAACCTTTTGAGGAGATACAATTGGTAGCAAATGGCCATAAAGAATCAGCAGTTGATGTCGACAAAAAGGTTGGGACTTCTGCTGTAGAGCCATATATTGTAGAATTGGTAGATAATGATGGAGGTATGGGTGTGGTGCATGAAGAAGGAGAGATTGAGGAGGAGATAAAGGAAGTTGGTTTAGTGCAGAAGGAAGGTAGTTTGAAGGGTATGCATGATCATTAGGGAGGGTTTGAGAATGTGCAGGCCATGTATGTTGCACTGGAAGATTTCTCATGCGCTAAGGTTGGAGGGAAGGGACACGTTGATACTATTCTTGATGGGCAAGTGTGTAACGCCCCGTTCCCGAAGGTCCGGAGAGTTAACTCTTAATACCTAAAATCAACTTAAATAATACAACCATAAAGTCCAGAAAATTCCATAAAACATTAATCCAGTTAATTAAACTAAATATCTAAGTTCCTCCATGGGGACAATAAAGAAAACCTCAATAACATAAATTAAAAACTCTCCAAAACTCGAAATTATCCTTAACTCATCAGATCAAAATAACCGAAAAATAAAATCAGTTTACTAACAACGACTCTCAAATAAGCACTTGTACCCTCAGGTACTTATTGCACTTCGATCATCACACCTTCCTAACACTTCCTACTCTTGTTCAACAACTGAACCATCAAAATTATCTGAAAAATATATGGAGATAAGGGGTGAGTTATCAACAACTCAGTTAGCAGAGAACATATACCAGTGTATAAACATGAGCATTTACAGAAATCAGAATGCAGAACAAAATATTTTCATTTTCAGAGTGCGGAAGCAAAACATGTTATCAAAATATCAGAGCGAAGATTTAGAAATAATTTCATTCAAAATATTCTTTGGCATAGCATAAATGATCATCATCATCATCATCAGAATATCATATCAAAACAGAGGCCATGTATAATCCCCGTGGTAGGGTTGTGCATCTGCGGATAGCCAAGCAGAACATGAAATACTCTGTCACCAAGGTGTGCACTCAAACAGAGACCACTACTCTAACCCGTGGCAGGGCCGTATCCACTATTATAACCCGTGGTTGGGCCGTATCCACTATTATTTCCCGTGGTTGGGCCGTATCCACTATTGTAACCCGTGGTTGGACCGTAACTGAACAGAGCGGAAACAGAATCAAATTCAGAATCAGAGAGTCATGCCAAAAGTTTTCAAACATCACATCTTATCCAAACAGAGTACTGAACAAAATCGTATCACAACATAATTTATGCATAAAATTTAATATTCGCTCTATTTTTCAAAGTTCAAAAACAGAATGTCAAAAATAAGTTCATGTCTACACCAGTCATGACAGAAAATACGTTCTTCTTAAACAAAATCTCATGAGTAATGCAGAACAAATATCTGAGGTTGTTTTCAAATTTCTTTTCATAATAGAACATGCACATTTCCCAAAAAGGACATCATTTTATTTAATGTAAAGTCTAGCATAGGAACTCCGCTTACCTGGACTTCTTAGCTTTTCAGAAATTTCCTCAAAATGTCGATAATTAACAATCGTCACCTATCAAATAATCAAGTAATTCCCGTAAATTTTCAATCAATCACGTATTTCGGTATTTAAGCCTAAACTTATAAAATAACCTATTTAATTCCATAAAACCCTCAAAAGCCCAAAATATAACATCCCTTCCTAAAATTGGCAATGTCCATTTAATAACTTCGGCTAAAAATATTTAAAAGTCTAACTTATTTACTATTGACGTGTAATTATAAAATCTAATACTAGCTAATATAATTACACCAAAAAATATTTTAAATTACACAGCGATCATATAATAAACTAAGTCATTGTAAAAATACAACATTACCGATTATTCCTTTGAAAGAAATAACAATTTAAAGCATTTAAGAAACATTTTTTACTAACATAATAAAAGACTTATCTGCCATCATAAAACCCTTCGTAAAAGTCAACCCAACCCAACCGAAAAATATAAACTCAGACCACCTAAAGCCTTGGCTTGTAATTCAAGGGGTAAAATCGTAATATCCTACATCTAAGTTTCCCTAACCTTACGTAAAGATCAAAACACCTCAAAATGCAGGGCAACAAATTTCTGAAACCACAAATGCATGCAACGGACGCTCACTAAAACCGGAAATAGTTTTCAAGTGTGAAAAGAGGCAGTGACAAGGCTCACCGAGGAAGGAGGCTACACCAGGGATCCGATCGGAGCTGAGTGGCTTCGGTGGAAAATGCTGGCAGTTGGGTGGCGTGCTGATGAAGAACGCACGGCTGAACAGGGCTGATGAAGAGTATTTAGCCAGCAATTTGAGGTTGGCTGGCTGGTTTCGGTAGTGTGATAAGCAGAGCTAAGTAATGACAAAGAGAGAGCAACCGTGAGGGAGAGAGGGAGTAAACTGAGAGATAGGGAGAGGGGGGTTTACGTATCATGCAGCGTCGGCGGTGAAAGGTGGTGCTAGGTGACAACTGGACGACTTTCGACTGTGGAGACTTATTCCTTGGCGTACACTACTGCTGCTGGCGGTGCTCGACTGGTTTGCGTTGAAAAGCAGCAAACAGAAAAGGAAAAAAAATGCTCTGTTTTTGAAGACAAAAACAGAGGTTTCTTCAATGGCTTGAACGATGGCTTAGGGTGGGACGCGACGGCAATGTTGAGTCTGATTCGTGGGTTGCTGCTACAGGAAAGACACTGGTGGCAGCGACTGGATCGTGTTGTGGAAGAGTTTGGCAGTGAGACTACCCTTCGGTGGTGGTTGTGCGGTTTCTCGTGGGGCTCGGGCAGTGGCTATAACCTGGTGGTAAGCATGGCTGTGTGCATGAACCAAAGGTTGGGCATGGCAGGGTGGTGAACGAGCTAGAGGGCGAGCGCTGTTTGCAAAGAGGAGGAAAAAAAATATATACTGGGCTAAGGTTTCGCGTAGGAGGGCAGCGGCGGAAGCATTCTTCGAATACGTACATATATAAATATGTATAAGTGGAGGAACAAGAAAAGAAAACCCTAGAGGAGGAGACGTGTGAGCGGATGAAGATGAGTTGCGTGAGCATGCACGACGTGCACGAGAAAAACAAACTTACGGGAAAATAAGAGATAAAGACCAAAAGAGAAATAAAACAAAAAAAAAAAATGATACATGCGGAAAAAAATAAACAAATAAATAAAAGTGTGCAAAAAAAAAAAAATCACTACTCAAGTCCATAAAATAAAAACTTAAAATATCAAGCTCCAATAAAAGTAAATAAAAATCTAAAAAAATCTAAAGTCCAACTATACCAATTTGGGTCCGAGTGTTACAAAGTGGATGCGGTTGCATCCATTTTTTAACTTGAGAGTAGACTTCCTTCTGTTCCTAGAGTTCCTAAAGAAACTTTACTGTATGTTTGTGAGGTGCTTTTGAATCGAGAGGAGGAGGGTATTTTGATTAATTTTTCGAAGGAACAAGTGTATGGGTTGGATAATGAACGGCAAGTTTCTGTGGCCAAGGAAAAGGAACCATTGAGTAATTCTGTGAGACATTCCCATCTGGTGCAAACCCGCTCTACAAAACTGAATTTGTGATGTGCTCTCTTTTAGTTTGGAATGTTAGGGGGATTCGTAGTTCCAAGATGAGGTTATGTCGGTTGATCAAGAAGAATAATATTGATTTGTTGTGCAGAGGATAGAATGCTTCCAAGTTTGGTTTCTTTTTTAGGTTTACCTAGGTTTTGTTCTAGTGACACTATGGGTGGAAAAATTTGGCTTCTTTGGAGGGATCCGCTTTCATTTGAAGGGGTGTTTTCTTCAAATCAATTGGTTACCGGTTGGGTTGGTTTGGATCAAAAGAAAGTCTTAATTTCCTTTATGTATGCTAAATGTATGCAAGTGGAACGTAGGGTGTTATGGAAGAATCTTGAAGACATTAACCAGGGAAACTTTCCTTGGTTGGTGATAGGGGATTTCAATATCATCAAGGAGGATGGAGAGAGAATAGGCCATTCTCGGCCTCTTGTTGCCATGGAGGAGTTTAACAATTGTTTAGACAATTGTGGACTTATGGAGGTGAGTTATCATTGGAGTCGTGTTTCATGGTGCAACGGCCATTTGGGTTCTACTAGGATTTGGGCCAGATTGGATGGGGCAGTTCAAAATATGGATTTCATGGCTCTTTTCCTAATGCTCATGTTGAATATTTTTCAAGGAAGTCATTGGATCATAGTCCTATGCTTCTAAGGTTGGACAGGGTGTTTAATAGGTATGGTCCTTCTCCTTTTAAATTCCAAAATATGCGGTGCTCTCATGCTTCTTTTAAAGCTTGTGTGGCTGAAGTGTGGAATGCTCTTGAGGTTGGCTCGGGTCTATGGACGCTTGCAGCTAAGTTAAAGAAGACGAGATTGGCTTTGAGAGCTTGGAACATTAATACCTTTGGTAGGGTGGATCATCGTATCAAAGAGTTGGAAGAGCGTTAAAATATACTTGGAGTTTCAACTACAAACAGGGCCCAATTCTGACGTAGAGGATGACTATTTTGCGACAAAGCTGGAGCTCGAGAGTTGGGAAAAGAGAGAGGAAATAAGGATGGCTCAACAAGTGAAGAAAAAATGGCTGGCGGAACGGGGATAACAACTCTAAGTTTTTTCATGCAGTAGTTAATCAGAGAAGGAAGAATGCTGCTATTTCCTCTATGACTCTCCTAGATGGTTCGGTGTTGGACACTCCAGAAGATGTACATGAAGAGGCAGTGCACTATTTTGAGAACTTCCTCATGGCTTTAGGTAGAAGTGAGATTGCGGACTTGAGTAATTTGATTTCTCCTATTATATCTAGTGAAGAGAATGAGTTTATTTGTAAGGCTCCTTCTGAGGAATAGGTGAAAGATGCCTTGTTGTCGATACCTCATCAAAGTAGTCCGGGTCCTGATGGATTCATATTTGCTTTTTATTCTTCATGCTGGGATTTGATAAAAGGTGACTTAGTGGAGACAGCAGTTGAATTCTTTAGTGGAGCCTCTTTGCCTCGCTTTTATAATGCTTCATATATTGTTCTCATTCCTAAAGTGAAGGACCCAAAAAGTTTTGATAAATTCAGGCCCATCAACTTTTGCTCAGTGGTGTATAAAATCTTTTCTAAAATTCTGGTGCAACAGTTGACAAGATTTCTTCCTCATATTATCTTAAAGGACTTTTATTCCTGGTAGGAGCATTTTTAACAATATTACTCTTGTGCAGGAAATGGTACAAAGTATTAATAAGAACATTATGGGAGGTAATGTAATGGTCAAAATTGATATGGCAAAGGCATATGATCGGGTGGATTGGGAGTTTCTTCTTCAAGTGCTTGAAGGTTTTGGGTTTTCTGTTGCGGTTTGTAATCTGGTGATTGGATGTATTAAATCTCCTTGGTTTTCTATCATGCTTAATGGTATGTATAAGGGTTTCATTCGAATGATTAAGGGATTGCGTCAAGGTGATTCTTTATCACCCTACTTGTTTATTGTGATGGTTGAGATTCTCACAAGACTTCTTCAAGATAGGTTTCAACATGGTCGGATTAGGAGCTTTTCTCATCCTCGGGGTGCACCTATGATTTCTCATCTTCTTTATACGGATGATTTGTTAATTTTTGCTTATGTATCTAAAAGGACTATGAGAAGTTTGATGCAAACATTGAGCATTTATGAGAAGTAGTCGGGCCAGGTGATTAATAGTGATAAATCTGCTTTATTTTTATCTTTTAAGATTGCGGTTGGAAGGCAACAAGAGCTTCTTAGATTGATAGGATTTTCTCAGGGAAAATTTCCTACAACTTACTTGGGAGTGCCTCTTGTCTCAAGGAGGCTTAAAGTTCGGGATATAGAGCCTTTGGTGGTGAAAATAAGAAATAAAGTTGCTGGCTAGAAATTTAAATTGTTGTCGCAATGGGGAAGATTAACGTTAATACGACATGTTCTATCTTGTATGGCTACACATCTACTAGTTGTCTTGAAGATTCTAAAAGTTACATTGCATAAACTGAATACTATTCTTTCTGCCTTTTTTTGGGGGGAGAAAGATGGTAAATCAAAGATGAAATGGAAGAGTTGGAATAAGCTGTGCAAACCTACAATGGAGGGTGGTTTGGGGTTGAGGAATTTTGAGGAGATATAGAGTTCCCTTCACATGAAGATGGCTTCAAAAATGTTAACTGAGAACTCGATGTGGTCAAATTTTTTTCGTGCAAAATACCTTAAAATGATCACCTCAGGCAGGCTCCATATCGAGGATCACGATTTTGGAGAGCCTTGTTGGAGGTTGCTACAAAGGTCTTGGATAATAGTTGGGTGAAGGTGAAGCAAGGTGCTGTATCATTTTGGTTTGATAGCCAGTTGTTGACTGGTCCTTTATGCAATCAATCTTTGAATGTGCTACAACCTATGCTGAGTCTTCGTGATTGTTGGTGCGTAGAAGGCCGAAATGAGGATTTGTTAGTTGCTCTTGTTGGCACATCATTGGCAGAGGAAGTGAAGAGCAGGGTTAGACCTAATATTGTGGGACTTGATTGATATATATATATATATATATATATATATGTGTATATATATAAATGGAAGCCTAATGACTTTGGTTTATTCACAGTGGCTAGTGCATGAGATTGCATCCATGAAAAAGGAGAGGTAGTATCATGGGAGAACTGGGTATGGCACCAAATTCTACCAAAGAAGATATATGTGTGTATGTGGAAGGCTAAGTTGGATTGTTTACCGGTTGATGACAGAGTTCAGAGACTTGGTATATTACTTGTGTCAAAGTGTGATCGTTGTATATTAGGACATGAGGAATCCCTTGATCACATCCTGAATTTGGGTGATATTGCACGTAAGGTATGGGAAATGGCAGCAGTTGCAGTGGGAATTCCGAATATGATGGTGAATTCATGGTGGGCAAGAGTCAGCCTTTGGTTCTCTTGTGCAAAACGTTCGTCACAAAAAGGTTGTCTCATTGGTCTTCTCCCTATCATTATTACTTGAAAATTATGGGGAAGACGGTGTAAGGCAAAAATGGAGGGGAAATATATGACGGCAAGGGAGATTTGGTTTGCAGTTCGCTATTGGTGTCAGCGATTATCGATACTGATTACTTCGACTAGCTCATGCCCAGAAGGAGATAAAATGATCCATAGGTCATTGGACATTTTAATTTAGCCTATGATACATAAGTCATCCTTGGTGGTCACATGGTGTAAACCTCCATCCGGGTGGGTGAAGTTAAATGTCAATGAAAGTTCTAAGGACAATCCAGGTCAGTGTGGTGGAGGTGGGGGTGATTAGGTATAGTAGAGGAGAGACTCAATTTGCGTTTTTGGCTAAGTTTGGCCATGGTGCTAACAACGAAGTGGAGCTGAGAGCTCTTATTTGTGGGGTGGCTGCATGTAAAGAGGGAGGATATAGTTTTGTGGAAATTGAAAGTGATTCATAGGTTGTAGTGAATTGGTTAAAATCTAGTGTGTGCAATATGTGGTATTTATGGGACTTTTGGGAGGAACTTCTTTCAAAGTTACAAAGTCTCAATTTCTCTATTAAACACCAATTTAGTGAAGGAAATAAAGTAGCAGATTTTTTAGCACAACAGGAAGAGGCTAGCATTACACGTACATATTTGGGTATGGATGGGATTCATAGGCAACTGTGTGGAATTCTTCACTTAGATAAAATTGGTTTGCCCTCTATGAGGTGTTAATTTATATTTTGCTTTGCTAATTTTATTTTGTCGTTTATGTAGTTTTTGTTTGGTTTTGTTTCCATGGTTTTATTTTATGTAGTTTAATGTATAGGTGGATTTATTATTGTTTGTCTTTTGATTCTTGAGATGGTTTTTTTACTGATTATTTGTAAATCCCTAGTGTTCTGCCAGTTACCACAATATTCCTCTGCCATAAGTGAGGGTCATTAATAAAATTGGGGTACCGTTCTTTTAAGGAAAAAAAAAAGTTTACTCAAAACATAACCAAAATTCTTTGAACAAGATGTCCCTATTAATGGTCTTTCCACATCAGTATTTATAGTAAATATTTAATTATAAAAAAAATTAACAATAGATATAATAGGAGCCCAAAACAAAGTAAAAAAACCAAACGTTTAAAATCCAGTTACTACCTTGTATGCCATATCATACCATAATATTACATATTATTTTTAGTGTCTAATTACATGTTATTATACTATAGTATTATGTATTATTAATTTATTATATTAGACTTATTTCTATATAAGTGTCTAACTTATTTATATTAGACTTATTTCTAGTGTCTATTTGCAATTTATTATATTTTAATAAACAATCTCTAGAGACCATCGAATTTGAGGATTTTTTTCTTTAATTTTTCAATGTGCACTTGCTCAAAATTCCTTATCGAGGACCTTCTTGGATTAGTCGAGACGTTGTTCTTGGACACCCGATTCCAGTAAAAGAAATTAATATTATACATTATTAATTTATTCAATACTAGTGTCTAACTTATTTATATAATTGATTATATATGGTAGTAATACTATGTTGTTTACATATACTAAAATATTATTAGTCTATTTATATTATAGTATAAGGATATAATAATTAACTCATACTAATATATTATTGAATTTAACTATGTAAGTCCTAATTATATAACTATACTAGTATATACGATCAATATATAGATAAATACATATTTTCATAACATATGTGCAATATCGGATTAGGAGGGCAAAGTTGGAGTCGGATTGGATCGGAGTTAAAGTCGATTTGGCGACATCTCTGATTCCGACTTTGGTTCCAACTCCGATTCCATTAAAACGAAATCGGTACAAAATCAAATTCAAAGTCAAATTTTCATATTTTTTATCATCATCCCTACCCAATACCAATACCCATGTATGGGTTTCTTTCACCTAAAAACTGAAAAGATTAAATCTGTATTTGGATGTCGAGGTAATCTCAGATAATCTGAGTTAAAATGTGAATAATAATATTTTGTATTTTATTGAGATATATTTAAATGTAAATAAATTGATATATGTATTTAAATTTATGAAATAGGTTGAAATTAATTTAACTATTTTATAAATTAAAAAATAATAAGTTCCATTGATTAGATAGAGATAAGTTAGGTTGTGTTTGGATGTTAAAGTGAGTTGAGTTGAGTTGAGTTGAGATGATAAAATATTGTTAGAATATTATTTTTTAATATTATTATTATTTTAAAATTTAAAAAAATTAAATTATTTATTATATTTTATATTAAAATTTAAAAAAATTATAATGATAAGTTGAGATGAGTTTGAGATCCAAACGAAACCTTAAAATTGATTTTAACAACCGTACACACCCTGAAGACATTCAAAACACGTGCTGCTTATGTACGTTCGAGACACTGCTACGTCGGAAGAAGGGTCCAAGGTAGCAAATGGAACACTAGATTTGTATTTGTGCGCTTTCGAGTTGACTGCTTTCCAACTGCGGTTTGCTGTCCATTGCGATGGACCTCTCTCTCACGCTGAGATTCCGACCCCCGGAACTCTATCTTATTCCCGGAAAATCCACCTCTCCGATCTACTTTCCCGGAAAGCAATATCTACCCATTATTCCCCGTCTCAAGACGAACCTAGTGACCACACTTTCAACTCCAAGGCCTCACCTTGTTCTTAAGGCAAAAATAAGGTCACCACTGGAAGGCGTAAGTGAGGAGATGAATGCGATCGCTTTTCAGAACCTGGATTTCGCTCCCGCTAGAAGACGTGTCCGCTTGGCCTTCGTGGAGGTCCAACGGCAGCTTGATCATTGCTTGTTCAAGGTTGGTTTGGCTCCATCCCAATCCTGGCTTGATCTTTGGAGCTTTCTGTACTTTTTGGATTTTTATGTTTATATTATTTGACTAATTCTTTGTTGCTACTATCGTTTTTCTATTTTCCGGCGAATGTCAATTGGTTTTGACTGGTGGGTAGATGGCTCCTACTGGGATCAGAACAGAGGAGGTAAGCAATCCTAGTCCGAGATTGTGAAAAAGTCTTATTTTCTAGTAACTTGGACCCCAAAAACAAAAGAAAGAAAGATCCAATAAAGTGACCTGAATATATATGAGGTTCAAATGCTTGTTTTCTTATTGATTTCACAATTTCCCTGGCAACTAAAAGGGGGCTCAGTTTAAAGCCTAATGAGGTTGTAGTTATAGTATTTGTTGTGGGTTTGTAGTGGTACGAAAGGAACTCGAGGGGAATGGAAATTTTCTGTAAAAGCTGGATGCCAGAGCCTGGTGTTCGCATCAAAGGCGCTTTGTTCTTCTGCCATGGATATGGTGATACTTGCACATTCTTCTTTGAAGGTTTGTGATCACATTCGGATAATAATGTGGAATAGCACCATGCCTTTTATTTCATTTTTCCTTTAATCCACTCTCAAATGTGCAAAGTGAATTTATTGTGATGAATGGTGAGTTTTGAATTTCAGGTATTGCCAAGTATATTGCTGCATCTGGATATGCTGTTTATGCTTTGGACCATCCTGGTTTTGGCCTTTCTGAAGGGTTGCATGGTTACATCCCAAGCTTTGATGAATTAGCTTATAATGTAATAGAAAACTATTCAAAAATCAAAGGTGCGACACTCTAAACTTGTCTCAGAATCTATATTGTCATCTTGAATTGTGTTGTCAGAACTGTGTTCCTGATTGGGTATCATGTTTCAATTGGAAAGGAAGACCTGAATTGAGAGGGTTGCGCTGTTTTCTATTAGGACAGTCCATGGGCGGAGCCGTTGCTCTTAAAGTTCATCTAAAGGAACCACGTGGATGGAATGGAGTCATTCTTGTGGCCCCAATGTGCAAAGTAAGCCCATCTCTACTTCTTACTGTTCATGTTCAATAGTTTAGTGAAATCCATGCTAGTAACTTCTGAAATTGTAGAAAATCTATGAGCGTTATGAAATTACTTTTTATGATACGTAAAGTGTTATTTCATTCGAATGTGAGGGAATTCTTTATTTTGTAAACTAGTCAGCTAGTTTTGTACCTAATTCACATGTCCAGACCTGGTTGATGGGGAAAATGAAATTTATGGTGGCTGATTCATTGTTTTGTGAGATAATGATTAAGTATCCATGTTTATATATGCCTATGAACATCTGGTAAACAATTAGTGATGTGCAGAAGCCTAAAAGAAGCAACCTGTGAGTATGTTTCCTGCAGGTTTTCACGTTGTGGTTGCTAGGTGATAGTTATTTTGGGAGAAGGACCATTGTTATCCATTTGGGGTATGGAGAGACAGTAGACACTACATCTCAAAAGCCCTCTATCCTAGCCAACAAGTTAGGACTCAAGACCAGTCCGTAGACAGTGGTGGTATTACCTGTACTTCTCTTTGGGGTGGACTGAGTTCATATGGGTCTCCTAACCTTCTGCATGTTAAATGTAGAAAGACTTCAGTGTTTGCGTTTGCTGTTTTTTTTTTTTCTCCCAAGAGACCTTTTTTTTGTCGTCTGAGTGGTTTGGTACTTAGGTATGGAAATTCCGCCTTGGGTAGATGGGCTGGCGCTTGGGTTAACAATGGCAATGCTGAATTGTCTTTGCATTTTGACATGGGAGAACTTTATGGAGCAGGATTAATTTTTTTAATCAGTGACCAGATTTTTGCAGTTTTAGAGATGTTATAGTTGGGTATGGATAATCCACCTTAGGCAGATGAGCTGTCCCTTGGATTAAGAATGGTGCTCAGAATTGTGTGCCCATTGTGACGTGGGAGAGACTTTGTGCTGTAAGATTATTTTCTACTCAATCCGCTATAATGTCGCATATATTCTGATATATATGCTAAACATTTGTGTTCTCTAGATATTTTCCTAGAGCAGGGACAATGAACCGGCCAGAAAATTACTCATCATTAATTCTGAGAATGTGTATGTATATCTTCAGCAATTACCCAACTAAAACAAAACATTTGATGGAATTATAGAAGATTGTTTTGTGTGCTTTACATCACATTTTTTGGCCAAATACTGCACTGAGTGATGGATAGTGATCTCTGTGTGCCTGCAAGTTTGGGGAAAGGGGTTCAGGAAGTTACATGGCCAAATTTTGAATCTGGTCCAATTTACCGTCATTCACGTACTGAAAAATCTGCTGACTTTGAGTCGCTGCTCAGATTGCAGAGGACGTGAAACCTCCAGCTCCAGTTCTGAAAGTGTTAACCCTCATGTCTAAGGTCATGCCAAAAGCAAAGCTCTTCCCTCAGAAAGATCTAGCTGAGCTAGCCTTCAGAGAATTGAGGAAAAGAAAAATGGTTTGCCCTTTATTTACTCTCTTAATATGAATGCACGTGTATAGTACATAATCTGCAAATGCTTTGTTGTTGTACATCAATATGGTTCGAGTACTGCTTAAACATTCAGAAGTATGCTGACCAATGGATCTCAGAAAGATAATGAACCTGTTAGCAGTGCAATGTTGGATGAAGCGAAACTTTTACATGTCTAACTTTAACTCTAAAGTATAGTGTTAATTATTACTTTTGATAAGTGAAGTATAGTGTTAATTATAATAGCATTTAAGCCCAGATGTAGAGGAAATTGAGATGGAAATAATCAGCTAGGTTGAGGGTCAATTGAATAAGGTGAAAACTTTAATTCATAGGATACAAATTGATGTTTTATAACTTTAGATAAATACAACAAGAATTATCAATCTTTCACTTCGGCCCCTGCATGATTTATGTGATGACGGCCTATGATTACCATCAACATTCTTTTAACTCCAGCATTTTAATCAATTAAACCATTCTAAGAACCAGTCATTGTATCTACTGACTAGTATCTGCTGGTTTAGATGTTACTAGTTTATCTATTGTATTTCTATACTGTAGGCGGCCTACAATGTGATCTCTTATAATGAACAAACGCGGTTGAAAACTGCAGTGGAACTTTTGAAAGTGACTAGTGAAATTGAGAAACAAGTGGAGAAGGTTAGTTTCCTTTTGTGTTTTCCCATGCCCATTATCATTGTCATTATCCTGGAGAGGATGTTATTCCATCCGTAGTACCTCAGTTATGCATATGGGTTAATTCTGTATCGAATATATTTAAACAAATCTGGAGCAATTGCAGGTTTCATCTCCATTGCTGATTCTTCATGGAGCTGCAGACAAGGTGACAGATCCGTTAGTAAGCCAGTTTCTTTATGAGAAGGCCTCTGCGAAAGACAAAACGCTAAAACTCTATGATGATGGTTATCACTGCATTCTGGAAGGGGAACCGGATGACAGAATATTTAGAGTCCTTAACGATATTGTTTCTTGGCTTGATTCTAGGTGTTCCCTTGACTAGGCAATATGCACCAGTTCATCCATTGTTATTTTCTTCTGCTGTACGCTGCCATGCGACATGCAAATCCTTTTGTTGGAAGACTTTGGGCTCACACACATTGACAAACACAGAAAGGAAGAGAGACTATAGAGGGAAGTGGAAGAGAAGGAACATTTTCTATTTTGTTACTCTTGTCACTATTGGTTAGCAATGGACCGATGGCGAGACTATATGTAGCCTTCTCAAGCCCCTTGTAGCTCCATTCATATTCAATAAAGCACCTTACATGCATCATCTCTTCGGCACAATCACAGTGGCTGTGTACAAACCATTTGCATGAGATGCGCAACAAACGAAATTTGGTTTGGATCAATACCAAAAAATATACCGAGAGAAATGTTTTGAAACCCATGATTATATAATCACTTAATAGTTTATACCCTAAAGTCTGTAGGGGTGCTATCTGACTTATACGGGTAGGTAGCTAGCCTCCCCAACCCCATATTTGCCTAAGTGGGGTAGCTATGTAGCCCCCCGCCACCACTCCCCACTTGCAGAACCTGTTGGCGGGTAAAAATTACCCAATCATTTTGCGCTTCCTCCAAAGACCCACGAGGATTGAAGGAAATAAAATATCTCAAGTCTAAATAAATTAAACCCAGTCCATCAAATGGGGCTTCACTAGAAGGGAAATAAGAAGATAGATGAAGATGAGATAAAGAGGGAACAAGAAAAAAGAGTGTCAGAGGAAAAAGAAGGAAGAGACCAAAAAGAAGAAAATGAGGAGAAATGAAAAAAAGCAAATTAAGCATGCCAACGAGGAGTGGAATAAAGTTGTCATCTCTCACCACTCCCAAGGCGAGGAATAAAAAGGGATTGGACTGTAAGAGAAAGAGGCTTCTTCAACTTGAACTTCTTCTTCTTTAGTTTCTTCAACCTCACAACGAGAGCTCCAACAGGAATATCTCATCCGCCAAATAGATCTTCAACTCCTACCGTACAATGAGAAATGGGAGGCTATGAGAGACTGTAAAACAATCTTATTATAGTGGATCTCCCCTCCCCAAACGTTCGTGAACATAGGCATTATGCCGAACCACGTAAATCTATGTGTCTTCCTCTCCTTTATTTTACTGTATTTATTTTCCATTCACAGCCATAGATGTATGCACCGACGACGTATAGCCACATCGAACCACTGCTAGGGGCTCCAAATCACACCGATCGAGCCACGAATCGTCATAGTGGGCCGGGAATGGCTTTTTCTCCCCTTCTTCCTGTTGTGTGATTTTCTCGGCATTAACAGATGGTGTCATCTATGTGATCTGAGTTACTTTCTACATCAGAAGTGGGAGAAAGACAATTTTTCGGCGCACTAAATAATCTCCAAATGAGCAGATGAAATTTTTCCAGATAAGTATTCTTGGCCTTTCAACATTTTTTTTTATGAACAATGCTGTCATAAAAATGGGTGAGTGAATCCTTTCTCGCCCAAGCTACTCACCACTTAAGCTGCAGATGCTCAGTGCACTATGAAAAAAGAGGGGGGAGTAAATGGGTTAGTACTGAGCACTTAAGTGCACAGTGCGTAATAAACACCCAACATGCCACTATGCAAATGCACTACATGTGTCAGGCATGGCACTGTGCACTTAAGTGCACAATGCCATGCACGACAACTCGACGGGTGCACGGTGTGCACCCAGAAGTGGCACAGCCCCGTCATGGCATGACCGAGGGGGGGCATCGACAACCACCATATGGACCGTCGACATCGTCTGTCTCCTCCGGGGTTTTCTCCGACCAACCCCCACGGGGGTGGCTTCACCATGCAAACCACGTGCACAGGCTCACACGTGGTAAAAACTACTCGGCGGCCATCAGGTGGAAAGTCGGTGTCCTCTGTCGCCGCCTGAATGGCCCTCGCCCACGGTGGCTATGTGCACGCGGCCTAGTGGAGGCACGAGGACGTGCCCCCGAGATACATCTCAGGCACACTTAGTGGGCCCAACGAAGGAGATCGGCAGCCACCACGAGGGCCGACAACGTTTTTTGCCTCGACCAGGGTGGTATCTAGCGATGGAAACCGTGCACGCCATGCATGGTGGGCAATGGGTGCATGTTGCCCCGTGCACCCTAAAAGGAGCCCCACTTCCCATGGCTCTCACAAGCTGGCAAGCAGCTACTCTCCACCAGCAAGACCACCGGCGATCTCTATCTTCGATGGGGTACCCTCCAAGGCAATGTAGTGTGCTGCCTGGCTGCCTAGTGGCGAGCTCGTTGCTCAGCCATGCAGTGCATTGCTCAGCCACCTAGTGGTGGGCAAGTTGCTTGGCCATGCAGTACATTGCCCGGTCACCCAATGGCAGGCAAGTTGCTTGGCCATGCAGTGTGTTGCCCAGCCACCCAGAGAGTCCCTCAACCGCACAGGTTCCTCGACCAAGCCTGGCAGGCAACACCCTACCCAACCAGAAGTTGACCGGCCCGAGATCTTGCTTGGCCACCCAGTGGTGGGCACGACCTCTCACCCGGCCAGTGACAAGCATCTCGCCTACTTGCTCCTCGCCCACTTTCCCAGTCTTGCCTTTATTGGCTTCCCCGACCACTAGCTTCTCGGTCCTGGGTTCCTCAGTCAGCACTATCATGACCCTCCTCGACCATTGGCTTCACGGTCCTAGCTTTCTCAGCCACTGGCTTCTCAACCCTGTGTTCCTTGACCTCTGTCAGCTGCTCACCCATGATCTATGCCATGTTGCTTGGTCACCCAATGGTCGGCACCCCTTTGCTCGCCAACCACTGGCGCGCACATCCTCCTCAACCATGCAAGCATCTTGGCCAGTCAGACACAAGTTTCTTAATTTGTTGATTTTCGTGCTACAAGTCGAATCTCTTGATTCGCCAAAAAGTTTAGGCCGGGCACAGTCCTTAGACTTGCCCAGATGGCCAATCGGACTTAAGTTCCTTGACTTGCAAATCTTTGCACTACAAGTCAAGTCCCTTGATTCGTCACGAAATTTAGGCCTGGCACAGTCCCTGGACTTGCCCAGATGTCTAGTCGGATACAAGTCCCTTGACTTGCTGATCTTCATGCCACAAACTGAGTCTCTTGATTTGCCACGAAGTTTAGACCCAGCACCAATCCCTAGACTCACCCAGACAGCCAGTCGAACACATATCCCTTGATTTGCCGACCTTCGTGCTACAAGCTGAGTCCTTTGACTCGCCACGAAATTTAGGTCGGGCACTAGTCCCTAGACTTGCCCAAACGGCTAGTCGAACATAAATCCTTTGACTTTCTGACCATCGTGCCACCAAGCCAAGTCCTTGACTCGCCACGAAGTCAGGCCAGACACAAGTCTTAGGACCTGCCCAGATGACCCATTAGACACAAGTCCCTTGAATTGTTGACCTTTATACTACAAGTTGTGTCCCTTGATTTGCCATGAAATTTAGATCAGGCACCAGTCCCCAGACTTGCTCAGAGGGCTAGTTGGACACAAGTCTCTTGACTTGCCAACTTTCGTGCCACCAAACCAAGTCTCTTGACTTTCCCCTAGACAGCAACACTAGCACAACATCTTCCCTAGCAAACACCGAGTGTTACACTCGTGCCACAACAACCGCCTCAAATCTTCATCCCACACCAGTAAGACAATTCAGGTTTGTAAATTTCGCACTTGTGATTGGAGATTATTTACAATAACTGGTTTGACTTTTGCAGCACTGTCAAACATCTCCTACTTAACATCCCATCGAGGGTCACAGGTGAGTCGAGCCTTATGGTGGGTCGTCTTGCCTCACGATGAAGTGCAGATCCAATCTTTTGACTGCCCGACATTACTCTTAAGACGATATCTCCTTCAGCAAATGTTGAGTGTTATACTCGTGCCACAACCGCCTCTCCCAAGTTATCTTTGGCAAGAAGTCAACAAACAGGAGGTTCGGGACCGCCAGGCTCCCCAGGCACCCAACAGGCAGGTAGGTCATTCGACTGCTCGATCTTTGCACTCCAAGATGACCTTCGCGCTCACACTTGATGCGGTCTAGCCAGCCTCTCGCTTATCTCGCTAAGACGAAGTCTGCACTCACACTTTATGCGGTCGAGCCTATCTCCCGCACATCTTCCTTTAAAGCCGAGCTCGATGTTCACACTTTACACAATCGAACCCATCTCTCGCCTAACCTCGAGTGCAAAAATCCATATGGCTTAATGTAGGCAAAACGGAAAATTGGGGACCACCTCCCGAAATTTGTTTTTCTATGGGTTGCTAGAGATTTCTACATTTCTGTTGCGTATTCTATCTTAAAGATTCTTAAGGTCCTTTTTGGAAAAAATTGCCTTTAAGAATCGCAGAGTGGATAAAATATCCCATGCCCAAATAAATTAAGCCCAGCCCAGCCCAGTCCAGCCCATCAAAAGGGCCACACTAGAAGACAAATAAGAAGAGAGAGGAAGAAGAGATGAAGATGAGACAAAGAGGGATAAGGAAAAATAGAGTGTCAAGGGGAAACGAAGTAAGGGAGGAAAAAGAAGAAAAAATGGAGGCAGGAAGGAAAGCAAGTCAGGCATGCCGATAAGGAGTGGAATACAGTTGCCATCTCTCACCACTCCCAAGGCGAGGAATAAAAAGGGATAAGACCGAAAGAGAAATGGGCTTCTTCGACTTGGACTTCTTCTTCAGTTTCTTTAACCTCATGAAGAGAGCTCCAGTAGGAATATTTCCTTTGCTAAATAGATAATAGACTCCTACTATATAGTGAGAAATGAGAGGCTACAAGAGACTAAAAAAATCAAATTATAGTGGATCTCCCATCTCCAAACGTCTATGGACGTATGCATTATGCCGAACCACATAAATTTGTGTCTCTCTCTCTCTCTTACTTTTCCTGCATTTATTTTTCATTCACCGCCATGGATGTACGTACCAATGAGTGTCGCATAGGACCAATGTCGGGGGCTCCAAATCACACCAATAGAGGCACAAATCGTCATAGTGTGCTGAGAATGATTCTTTCTCTCCTTCCAACTTGTTGTGCGATTTTTTTGGCATTAACAAGCATGGTTCTCTATCCTTTAGAGTATTGTATTAGAGAAGAGAAAGCCAAAGAAATAGAAGTATATTAATTTAGAAAGTTAAAGAAAAGTGTTGTCTGCCAAAAACAATAAAAATAATAAACTCACAATTCTTTTCACAACTATGTTTTTATAAAAAGATTTTTTATAAAATAACTTATAAAAATATTATCATTTTTAAAAGAGAGCTATCATAATAATAATAATATAAAAATCAGATTCTTCGAACTTAAGAAAGTTAAAAAATTAACATTATTCCTAAGGTTGGTTGTGGTGACAATATGTTCTTGTTAAACTGACCACGTTGATCTCATAATTCATTTTGTAGTGATGTTGCCCCTAATTGGATCTAGAGTAGCGTAGGGTAGCGGGCCTTTGCATTCGGCCTGCCTGCTCCCCCATCCCTATCCGGCCTCCACCTAGGGAGAGCAGGGGCACCCGCTTGCATGCTATGAGGTGTCGGGGGACTGGGCTTAGGCTAGGCCCAAGCTTGGCCATGTTTTCACCCGTTCGCCTAGCCTAATACACACACACACACAAACTATTTTTTAATGAAACGAGGTCATTTTGTCTTAGATTTTTTTTTAAAACCCTTCTCTCTCTCTCTCTCTCTCTTGGTGTCTTTATTTTGCCCGGTAGACGATCTCATGGATTCTCTCCCTCTTGCAATCACCCCCACTCTAGGGTTTGGGGACCCTTCTGCTCATGCGGGGGCGGAACCGGGGGTTGCCCACCTGTGGGGTGTGGGTAGCACCCCTAATCTAGAGGGGTGAAACTTTTTCATCTCAAGATTAAGGGCTTGTTTGGATGTAAGATAGTTTCATGAATAGTGTAAGAGTGTTCAATCGTATTAATGTAAAGACTTGTAAAAACATTTTAAGACAACGATTTTATATAGTTTTATAAAAGTGATGTAAAAATCTTAAAGAGATAATGTAAGAAAATATGAGAAATTTGTTTAAATTAATAAAACAAAAACATAAAACTTAATAGCCATCCTGGGGTAGCTAGGGCAGCCACCATGGCCGGCCATATTTTTTGGCCGCACGATGACCCAATCTAGATCACTTGTGGTGCTAGGGTGGCCACCTTGTGGTGGCACTACCTTGTATTTCACTATTGTTTTTGTTTTTTGAAACTAGTTTATATATATTTATTTTCAAGATTTTCTTTTGAGTTTTGGGTGAATGAACAAATTTTGAGAACTTCTAGCACTTGAGATGCTTTATGTTTTGGAATGAAACTGTCTTTGATGGAAAAAATATTTGTGTTTTACGTCTCACCTTATATCTAAACATTGCCTAAAATTATATGTGAGTTGAATATCAATTGTTTAAGCTTTGTCTGTTTAATTTTTATTTTAATATGAGCCAAGTTTGAGGGATCACTTATATATACATATGTGTATATATATATATATATGCGCGTCTGTATAAATATATATTATGTTCAATTTGTTTCATTTCTTTTTCAACCAAATTTGAGTTTGCTCACAAATTTTTTATTAATTTAATATTTTGTCAAAGGAAATAGTTTCCATTACAAAATATTCTATAGATTACATTTCAATATTTTATAATTATTTTTTTACTATTTTTTACAAATCATCTGAGATCATCTCACTATCCAACGTAACCTAGCTTCCAACTCAGAAAATTTTGGTGGGATCATAGCTTTGCATTGGCTAAAATCATAAATTGTTGGTAATCAAAGTATCTGCTAAGATTAGGCCTCGTTTGTATTCGTAACCCATCTCAACCCACCTCAACTCATCTCATCTCATCATTACAACTTTATCAAATTCTCACACAAAATATAATAAACAATTCAACTTTTTCAAATTTCAAAACAACTTTCCCAAATTTCCACACAAAATATAATAAAGAATTCAATTTTATTCTACTATTATTCACAAACCATCTAAACTCATCTCAAACTCCAAACCATTATATCTTATAAATGGGAAATGTTAGGGTTGAATGTGGTGCTAAGGGTCGATTTACAACCTCCAATAAATGTGTGACACATACGGTTTCTAGCAAATGATTAATAGAAGTACTTGTAGGCAACAAATTCACCTGTATAGCTCTTCTCCCGATCTCTGTTTATCCCCCTCTCTCTCTCTCTCTGAGATTTGAATCTTGCCCCCTCTCTCTCTCCCCCGAAGGTCTGATTCTCGCCCTCTCTCTCTCTCTCTCTCTCTCTTCAAGTCGAAGCAATCTCTCTTTTTAACTCATTTCAACTTGCTGTTATTTCAAGGCATTTTTAAGCATAATCTATTTAACTTACATTTAGATATTTGCTTTACTAGCACCCCCCTCTCTCTCTCTCTCATTAGGCATGTTGGCCACTGACTTCATAATATTGTCTTTGCCATTAATTTTCATCCCGAAGTAGGAAGCTCTTGACAGAGCTGATAGTTTTTGCTCATGAAATATTTTATCATTCATCATAATGCTGAAATTTCCATTTTGATGGTTGGGACATGTTTGAGATGAGAGAGAGAGAGAGAGAGAGAGATTGAAAGGGAAGGGAAAAGGGGGGGGGGGGGGGGGAAGGGGAGAAGACAAAAAGGAAGAAGAAAGAAAGCGAGAAGGGAGAGGAGAGGTCAGAGGAGAGCACAGAAATGAAGACAGAAGGAAAATGCTAATCTCAACTCGTATTTACTGTAAATAACATAAATCCCCTACGTGTCCATTTTTTATTGGGGGTGAAAAATGTAAATTCACACCACGTTCGATTTGAAGCTTTTTTTCCTTTTAAATTAGTTACATATTTGTATATGAATTTTTGAGAATTAATTTGACAAACCTTTTTCCATCAAGCTATAATATCTACTTCGTTTATAAATTCCAATAAATTAATTTTGAGTTTTATCATAATTCACATATCTATTTATTTCAAGACCTATATTATAAAGATTTGAAAATCTACTGCATGGAAAACATGATTCCTTCTTATATTTTCATGGAATTTAAAATTTTCTTATAGAATAAAACTAAATAAGCACATGCAAAATTAAATAAATTTATATAGTAAAATGATGATTAAACTTAAACTTACGTGACAATGTAATATGTCATATCTATTTTATAAATAAAAAAATTTATAATCCACTTCAAAAATTACGTTAATTTGATAGTTTATATTTATGTGAATTGTTTGCAAATGAATATTTGTCTAAAAAGGTGGATTAATTTATTAAAAATAAATAAAATAACTAAAACAACTGTAGTATATAGTTCATTTACCGCCGTACATGAGAGTCTGAGACCATTACTCGTCGATAGTCGATCTTAATAAAAAGATAGACCCATCAAAGCGTTCTACGGTTTTGACCCTTCGCTATGATTCAATCATAGAGAGAAAGAGATCATCCTTGAACCGTATATTCCTCGATGTCGCTCTTAAACCAGCTCTTCAACAGAGGCGTTTTTGGCACAAAATGGTCAGTCGTACTGTTCTTTGCAGCACCTCCCCATTTTTCATTTTCTGACTCTTTATATCCTGTAATTAATTTAGTGATCTGCGGTTATTTGTTTGCTGATGATGGTTTGACTTCTTATTGCTTTTATAGTTTTGGTTGGTCAGCGCCAAGGTTTAAATTTCGGTGAAATTGTAGATTTAGTGAGGGATTTAAATGTTGTGATCATCGTTCTGTGAGATACCCACTACCCCATTAATGGATTTCGACATATGGGCTTCTTTCAGCTACAAATGTTTCGGTTATTAGCAAAACAAATTATAATTAGCAGTACTTGAAAATTTCTTTTCTTTTCTTGTTTCTTTGTTTTTTTTTCATTTTTCTAGTCATTGATGGTTCTTGTTGCTTCTGGAAAGTAACCTTTTTCTTTGAATTGTCTTGATCCACATAGTTCATTGATTTCATGCCACCTAGTTTGATTTGAAATACTCCCTCAAATATTATACTTTTGAGCTTTACAATTGAATGTGTGCGTTCTTTTATTTTCCTTTGCACATATCTAATATTTTAAGGGTAATTTTGTAGCAAAACATGCTTGAGCTTGGCAATCTCACGCATCAAATTGCTGCAAAACAAGAGAGACACGCACCTCAAACATATGCGCAAGGAGATAGCGCAGTTCTTGCAAGCTGGTCAAGAAGCAATAGCTAGAATACGGGTGCCCCTTTAAACATATGATCACTTGCTGCTTACCTATTCCAAGTCAATTTTTTCGTAGTACGAGTATTCAGATTTGATTCTTGTTCATTTATTTATTTGGTTAGGTGGAGCATGTTATAAGGGAACAGAATATATGGGCTGCATATGAGATATTAGAGCTGTTCTGTGAATTTGTTCTTGCACGTGTTCCTATAATTGAAAACCAGAGGTAAATCTGTTAATCGAGTGCGTGTATTTTTTCATTCAAGACAGAGTTCTAAAATACTTGGCCTTTCTTGCAAGTCAAAATGGTAAACCTAAAAGAGTGATATGCTGAATGAATCTCTTCTGCAGACAGTTGCTTTCCAATTTTCCCTTGCTTTTCCCCCAGATCCATTTAACTACAAGTCTGCTGCAATTCCATAATCATACTTGATAAATGTGAGTTACAGCAGATATCTTGGCATGGCTTCCGTGATAATAGGAAGAAATACTTAAAAAGTAATCTCCATAGATAACCAAATTTGGCCAATGATGTTGGGAATTTTTTATCCATTCATCCCGAAAGCTTGAGAAGCCCCTTGAGATGGGCTTCATATGTTTGTTTTAGCATTTAAACAACAATACATGTATTCATGATTGACTTGTCGATTAAACTTCTTTAAATTTGACAGAACAATACATAAGCTATTTTTCATCTTCTCTTTGTCTAAACACCCTCTATGCCAGTCTCCTGCTGTGCAACCTCTGGCCCATTAGATTGGGGTATACCTTTGTTGAATATTTGCAAACTCCAAAGAGCCAAAACTAATGGACCAAACCGTTAATCTTTTGCCTCAACCGCTGAATGCCTATCTGGAAAGCTTGTTTTAAACAATCTAGCACGCAGCTCAAGAAATTAATTTTAGTTTTGGGTGCATATTATTTGGTGGATATGTAGTTAACATAACCATTTCCTGTATTAACATGGTGGATGAAGGAGAGAGGTGGTTGTAAAGTTTTATACAATTATGAGACTGCTCTGATATTATATGGTCAAGAAACAGTATCTATATAAAATGAGCATGAATGAACTTAGAATGTTATATGTTGTGGAAATATAATAAAAAATAAAGCAATTTTCAATGTACCTTGGGAGTGCACTAATTGACTTGAAAAGGATGAATCACCTGAGTTGGTTTTTCAGTTTTCAAATTTCAATCAAGGCTAATGGAGAGTGTGGAGTAATCTGCTACAAGTTGGAGGCTTTTTAAAGACTAGAAGAAAGCCAGCCCAGAAATATGTGGGTAATGATTATGACCAATGAAACAAGGGACAATCATCTAACATATATTTGAGTGGCTGAGTTTATGAATTCATAATTTATTCAGGCGCACACAAGAAAAATGTTGTTGTACTGGTGATCTTCTGAAAGGGGTGAATTGAAGAGAATTAGAAAAGAGAGGAAGAAGAAAAAAAGATGTATTGAAGGGCCCATCAAATGGGATTCATGTTGTATTTTTCTATGCTGACTTAGTCATTTGTGTTTTTGTTTGAAAAAAAAAGCTATTTGTGTTTTATTATAACTTAATAATTGAGTGGTAGCGTCACTATGTCTGTCCCATAAACTTTTTTATTGACAATGAGTGTTTTAAAACAGACAAATTTTATTTTGTTGATGTTAGGCTAGGATTAATTGCCTAGAGGATCATTAGTAACATCTCTAACTCTATATGAACAAAGCAAAGAATTCCTTGGTAAAGTTAACGTAATAAATAGTTTGAGTATGTACTGAGGCATAAATGTTTTAGGGGTCGTATTGCTTGTGTGATATGACTATTAAATGTTTTGCATTTGCATTTGTGGCTCTAGAGAATTTCAGATTGATCAATGCCATGTCTAACAGAATCAATTATGTTTTACAGAATGTATTTTGTCACATTAATTAATTTATTAAGGGAGAATACATTTTATACTGAAAACCATCACCTAGTTTGCATTATGATGGTATTGCGCTTTAAAAATACATTTTAAACTTGTACAAATTCGGATTTTGAGCTAATTTGTTAACATCCCTTCCTGTACGACAGAGAATGTCCATCAGAATTGCGAGAAGCTATTGCAAGTATAATATTTGCAGCTCCCAGATGTTCAGATGTGCCAGATTTTTTTCAGATAAAAAATTTGTTTACTGCAAAATATGGGAAGGAATTTGTCATGGCTGTGTCAGAACTTCGTCCTGACTCTAGCGTCAACCGTACAGTTAAGCAGCTAGCAAATTTTGTAAAGTTTGATATTCTTCAGGGACAGCCATCGTGGCTTCAAAATGCTGATATAAATTTCTACTTGATTTTTCTATTAAATTACTTTTTTTTGCAGGTAATTGAAAAGCTTTCAATTAGTGCTCCAGCATCTGAGGTAAAGCTCAAGGTATTGAAGGACATTGCACAAGAGTACAAAGTGCAATGGGATTCTACAAGCACAGAAGCAGAATTTGGTAAAAAGCATGAAGATTTGCTGGTACTTATTCAACTTGGTGCTTCAGTTTAATATTCTGCCTTAGTAAATGGTTGTTGGAATTGAGCGTCTTTAGGTAGAATGTAAAACCCCCTTCCCATAGGATTAGGAGTGCTACTAATACATAGCTTTGAACAGGTAAGAGATCCAACATAAAACTTTAACTGATCTTATTAAATAAAAAAAAAAAATAACATAGTAAGTTTCTAATAACTAAAATGTTTAGAAAACTCCATGACCTAGTAAAAGACCAAACTTATCCTATGTGTGACACCTTGTTTGAGCTAGGTATTATCATTTAGATTTGGCCTGCCTTCTCATCAACCTTCTCATTACCTGGGACATTTAAAACATGAAAAAAAAAGTCATTGAAGACCCAATAAATAGCATATAATACAATAAACATAATTTAAATTAGGTTTTACCTTTGGAACATGTGTACTCAACATGCGTTGCATAAAGAATAACAATCATATTGACAAGTACGTTGCATATCCAACAATTAGTAAACAAATGGGGTACGTAGCATATCTACAATGAATAAACAATCATCATGTTCCTCAACCAATTAACATGTTCATCTTTCACATGCTTTGTGGCAACAACATTAGCCCTTGTCTCTGAGCTGGTCCCATAGCAAGTAGCCATAGGGTGCTAGGCTTCTCATAACTTATCTTTGGTGGACCATACCTTTGTGTCAACATTCTTCAGTATGGCTTCCACATCCATCCGTCTATTTGCATTGGTGCCATGCATCTCTTGTTACTATCGTTTCAATGCTTTAGGCATTCATTTACATAACATAGCTTTTATCTCGTCTTATAAGCTTTCCATGGCATGTGTACTAACATGTGAACTAATCATGTGTTCATAACATTCGATTCTAACATTTACATGGCATAACAGTAAACATATCATGACAAGCATTGTATGCATCTCATCACAACTTTGATACATAAAAGGCGCTATATATCATAATAATTGAACAATACTTTTTCAAGCAAAACAAACGCTTTACCACAACTCATAAAGGTATGATTGCACTACATACTTTATCTTAGCTTCAAAAACCAAAGATGCGTCACTTAGCAACCCACAATCTCTTGGATTACACTAGGGGTACTGGGCGGGCCCTTGCATATCCCACCTGCCCGGATTTTCACCCGCCCTCCCACATAACTATTATTATTATATATATATATATATATATATATAACCCTAGCCATTTACTGAGATTCTTCTTCTTCTTCTTCTTCTTCTCTCTCTCCAATTTCTTTTCTCTTCTTCCCCGTAGGCTTCCTTTCTCCTTTCTTATTTTTTCACTTCTTCTTCTCCTTCCCTCTCCCCTCTTCTTTCTTCTCCTGTCATCACTGTCTCAGATTTAATTATTTTGAGACCCACGGCCGTGGAACTGCGTCTTGGATTTGATGTTTTGGTTGCTTTGAGAGCCACGACCACGACCTTGGGTCTCAGATTTTTTTTTTTGTTGTTTTGAGACCCACGGCTGCAGCTGTGACTTTTAAATATGGTTGTATGGCCGTGGATCTCAAATATGGTTATTTGGTTGTTTGGAGAGGCCGTAGGTGTCAGCTTTGGTTTTTTGGTTGTTTTGATTTGGTGATTGTGAGACTCAAATTTGGATGTTTTTAGCTCAGATGAAGTTGTTGTATGTGTTTGTTGTGATGGGTTATTTGTGAAGGGTCGAAAGTTGTGGGATTTTTTGGCTCTCATGGCTGGCCGGGCTGGCCGGACTGTGATGGTACCAATCCGCCTGTGCAGTCAGCGGGATGGAAGGACAATGGCTAAAGGTGGCGCCTGGGACGGGAGGCAAAAGTGCCATCCCGCCCAGTCGGGGGCAGGGGGGTTGGGGAGGGTGGCTACCAGACCGCATAGGGCTGGTAGCACCCCTAGGTTACATTATGGAAGCAAGGAGCACTTCCTTGATTGATTCCTTGGTGTTAGCATCGCAGTGATAGGGTAAAAAATTAGGGAGATTGCAGCTAGTTTTTTTTCTCACCCTAAATTTGCAGCAGCCTTTTGGAGACAGAGATAGAGTTGCAGTCACTGCTTAGAGAGTGTTCTCCAATAACTTGGCAAGAAAACTTGAGTACAATGGCTTGTAGAGTGGGTGGCATGGTGATGAATTAATGGCTGCAGTTTTCTCTTTGAACTTGAACCATAAAGTTGAGTGAGAGGCTGGTAGAGAGGGCGATGGCACAAAAGTGTAGGGCTTCTGTTTCTCTTCGTAATTGCCTCTTGGTTTATAGAGGATTGTAGCCCTAGCATACTAAGGGTGGCGGCAGTAGGGTTTTATTTTCTGGGGTGTCTTGCTGATTTCTCTTTGCTGGCAGCTCGTTGTTGTATAGAAGTATCCTATAACCCCAGGCATTATATGAGAGTTGAGGCACAACTGAATTGTGGGGCTGCTGAGTTTACGTGGCGACCCCTGTAAGTGTTTATAAAATTATGATTAGGGTTTCCCAGCTTGAGGGGTGACATAGAGAGCTTTTATGAGGTTTGTAGAGATAAACTCTGTTTTGTTATTAAGGTTTCTGCTATTTGTGTGGGCTGTGGTAGCCCCTTTTCAAGGAAATTCCCATCCAATCTTTCCCAACTTTGGGGTTCTAAGGGCCTGGCTGTGACAGAAACTTCTGCAGTAGGACTAAGAACAAAGCAAGATACAAGGCTCAAATTCAGGTAGGTAAGAGGTTGTTTTAGTTATTGACAAGATAGATGAGCCAAGCTCAATCTTATCTGAGAGCCCAATGGTTTTGTAAAGCATGCTTGAGCAAATCATTTCTTAGCTTGCTAAGTTTGTTAGTAATTAAAATCTTCAAGCAATTGAGGCTAGGGTGCTATGGGCCTTGTTCAAGACTGTTTGCAGGATAAATGCAATAAGCTCAAGATGAGCAACTCCATGACTCCTTGTGGCTTGGCTCTCTTTGCAAGACTACTAATCAATGAGCATGATGTGAATGAGTTATAACTTCGTCCACAAGCCTCATTGATTACTTTTTTTTATTTTTCTATGAAATGGAACCTCACCAAATCAGGGGCTTTTGGACCCACCCTAGGGGAGTAAACTCCGTTACTGCAGTCATGACCTCACCTGCTAGAAGTGTGCATTAAGGTAATTCAGGATAACTCCTGAAATGGAATCTAACCCTGGATGTTTGAGTCTACAGCTCATCCTAATCCTGCCCTTTAAGCACTATAGGTTGTTGATTACTTTGAAACCCCTATTGGTTGGCTCAAGTGGTAAAGGCATTGGGTTTGGAGGTATGCTCCATTCAGATCTAAGGTTCGAGTCCCACTGGGTGCAAACAATCTTTAGGGGCCATCTGACTGCGAGATTTTTCCCTTGAATTACCTGAGGTGCACTTACGGGAAACTCCTTATTGAGGGCTTGTGCACCCCCAGGATTAGTCGGGACACTGCTCCCGGACTTTGAGTGCCAATCAATCAGAAAAAGGTTATTGATTACTTTGAGATTTTCTGGTTTCTTTATTTTTACTATGTCATCAACAAAACCTGTCTCTCTGTCACTCTCTCTGTGGCATGCGCACTTGCCCAGAACCACCTAAAGCTGGGGCACTTCAATCTGCCATTCAGCATAATAACGAGTAATATTAAAAAAATGGATTTATTGATTCAGATGTGAATTGTTTATGGCATTTGAATTAAATGATTGAGAACTACTTAAAATATTTTGTAAACATCTTGATTGGGATAATTAATGATCTATTCGCTTTTTGATGTTATTTAAATTAGTTTTGGCTTTGTGCTTTTTATCAGCAGGGTGGATCGAAGCAGATATGCGATGGAGCTGCAGTTTCTCAAGCTCCAAAGAAACAAGGCTCTCTTGAATCTTCTCCTTCTATTGTGGCGGCACAATCTGTTGTGTCTCCGGATAGTCAACAAAAAACTCAGCACGTTCAAGCTCCAAGCAGCTCAAACAATGCACCTTTAATGGGTTGTAATGAAATTGAACCATCAGTAAAAAGTTATGTGGCAGGACCAGTTAGTGATGCCAAAAGGGAGACAAGACCACAAGCTACTGAAATCCTGGAGAAAGCTCGAGCTGCCATTGCGTCTGCAGAGCGGGCATCTGCTGCTGCTCGAGCAGCTGCTCAGCTGGTAAATGTTAACTTTGGATCATTGAAGCTTGAAGATGGCAAGTCTTCATAGTGCTGAATTGAGTATTTAAGCTTTGAGGGCATTCTTGTGATTTCATCGTGGCATGCATTCCAAAATCCTTGGAAAAGAAATTGGCATGGGAATTGAAATTCGGTTGCAACCTTTTCAGTGCTTAATGTCTGAGAACTAAGTTTGGGTCTACATATTGAATTTGGGAAGACACATGAAGTTAATTCCCCAGTTCTGTATATTTCTTATGAGTCCAATCCAGCTGCTGCTTGTTGATATTGGAATTACCTGGACTGAAAGGTGTAAAAATGTATATTTTCATTTAAAACCCTTTATATCCTCCAACTACGAGGCTTTTTACATTTTGTACTGATCTAAACCATCCGCATTGGCATCTTCTAATTATTACGAGTTTTACATTTTTGCTACTAAAACTATGTAATCTTAAACTACTTAAAAGGTGTACCATATGTGTCAATTGGTATGAGCTCATGTGAAGTTTTTTGGTCGAAGCGATTTTATGAGCTACACAAGGTCCTCTCCTGCTGGGTGAGGTTTTTTCTCTCTAGGAGAGTTGAGTCCCTTAGGGCAGGTTTGGTAACCAAAACAAAACATAAAATTTTTATCTCATCTCATCTCATTATTACACTTTTTTCAAATCTCTATACAAAATATAATAAACAATTCAACTTTTTCAAATCTCAATACACATTTTTCAAATCCCAAAACAATAATAATATTAAAACATAATATTTTAAACTTTAAAACAAAATACAAAATTCTCATCTCAACCCCCAAACCTACCATTAGACTAGCTTAGCTGGTTTGAAGAGATTTACCATGGAGGACGACTTAGCAGAACAGTGGGAAGGTCTTACTGAGAAGGAAAAAGGAGTGGTGATCTTTCACAGCCAAAGCCACGCAGCATGGTAATTGTAACAGAAAGACCAATCAATAGAGAAGCCTTCAAGACCACTATGTCCAGAGTTTGGAGATGTGAAAGCTGGATTCAATTTTCAGAAGTTGGAACAAACAAATATCTCATCAAGTTCAACCAAGAGAAGGACCTTCAGCATGTTATTCGTGGTAGACCATGGTCATTTGATAGATGGCTGGTGTGTCTTCAAGTGTTTGAAGGTAACAGTTCCATCAATGAAGTTCCTTTCCAAAAGGAAGAATTCTAAGTGTAGGCTTATAACATGCCTTTTGCAAGCATGACACATGATGTAGGATTCCAGATTGGTGAAAGCATTGGGAGAGTAATAACAGTCCAGACAGATGATAGGGGCATTGGTTGGAGGAAGTTCTTGAGGATAAGGGTGGAAGTAGATATCTCATAAACTATCCAAAGAGGGGTGTTTTCAACCTTTGAAGGTAAGAAGTCCTGGGTTTCTTTCAAGTATGAGTGTTTGCCTAAGTTCTGTTTTAAATGTGGGGTGATAAAGCATGCTCAACAAGGATGTTCTATTGGCTCTCTTGGTAGCAGCAAGCTGCAATATGGGGTGTGGATGCCCCAACAGTCAAGGAGAGTGATAGTGCAAGGAAGAAATATGGAGAATGAGTTTATCATCACCATGAAGAAGGACAATCATGGAGGAAGGGAGGGGAGGATAGGGATGAAGCTCCAAACAAAAATCCTGAGTCAAAGATGGAATGTCAGGAAATTGACCTACCTGATGTTGACATTACAGGATCCAAAATGGCAAAACTGAAAACATGCTTTCTCCTAGGAACCATGCAGAGGCAACTCTGAGGCCATTTAAGGAAAGTCTCAGTGAACCATTTTTGGAGAGTTTTGAGGGGACCTTTAAAGTAGTAGAGGCTTGTCTTATGCAAGATATTAAGAAGTTAGATTGTCCCATTTCTGCACCAGTCATAGCCTGTAAAGGTAAGGACCTAAAGTCAACCTTGGGCCTCAAGAGCAGCCATGACTTGAGGGCCCAAGCCTCATCCCTAGCCCATTTTGTCTCAAACCAAGTCCAAGCCTTGGAGAAAATTAAGAAGAAAGCCAGTTGGAAGAGGAAAAGCAAGGGATAGAAGTTTTGAAAGTTTGTTAGCAGGCCAAGGGGGAGTAAGGAAAGTTGTCTAAGTGTCACTAAGAGGGCTGTTGCTCAGCCAACTACTGAAGTTGCAGCACAGGTCACTAAGAGGACTAAAGTTGAGGAGGAAATTGATGTTGTTTCAAACAAAAATGGTGAGGTGGTGGCTGGTGCATAGCCCCATCCTATGCAATGAGTTGTTTAAGTTGGAACTGCCGAGAGCTTGGGAACTCTCGGACAGTGAATAATTTGCATCTCATTGTGAAACATAAGAACCCAACCTTTGTTTTCTTAATGGAAACAAAATGCAAAAGATTATAGGTGGAATCTGTTAATAGGAGATTGAACCTTGAGCACAATTTTGTGGTTAATTTGAAGGGTTCTAGTGGTGGCTTTGCTTTCCTATGGAAAGGAGTAGAGGCAGAAGTGTTGTCCTATACTCAAAGCCATATCTCACTGTTAGTAAAGGGTTTAAAGGAGGGTGTCCCTTGGCATCTTATTGGGTTCTATGGAAATCCAAACACAATAAAGAGGCACGAAAGTTGGAAACTGTTACAAGCAAACACAATAAAGAGGCACGAAAGTTGGAAACTGTTACAAGCTTTGACACCTATAACCTCAACAGGATGGTTGTGTGTATGTGATTTTAATGAAATATTGAGCTATGGGGAGAAATGTGGAGGGCCTTTGAGACCTTCTAATCAAATGGAAGGCTTTAAAGGAGCTGTGAACAGATGTGGACTCGGTGACATGGGTTATTCTGCTAGCAAATTCACCTGGTCCAATGGAAGGCAAGGGAGGGCTTTCACTAAGGAAAGGCTAGACAGGGCCTTTTGTAACACTGCCTGGTCAGACTTGTACATTGACTCAAGAGTTTTCACTTTCCCTGCCCTTAACGTAGACCACAATCCTATATGGATTATTATGGAGCAGCTTCAACCTCATGCAAACAAACCACCAAAGCCTTTCAAATTTGAGGGTAGCTGGTCTCTAAGGGATGATTGTGCTAAAACAATGGAGGAAGCTTGGAGGATACGTAGGTTGGCTGAAAACAAGATGCAACTCACATCTGAGAGCCTAAAAGACTGTAACTAGAAGCTATCATAATGGTGCAAGCAGTTTTTTGGCAATTCTAAGCAAGAAATCAGTAACCAAATTGCCCTTCTTTCCAAACTATAGGAAAGGAATACAAGTCATCAAACTGAGGAGATAAAATAGGTGCAAGAGGGTTGGACAGGACCCTTGAGGTTGAGAATACCAAGTGGAAGCAAAGGGCCAAGCATAGATGGTTGACTGAGGGAGATAGAGACACGAAATACTTTCACCAGTGTACATCTTACAGAAGGAAAACAAACATAATTACAAAACTGGTTGACAATCATGGCCAAGAAATATGCTCAAGAGAGAGCATTAAAGATTTATTCAAAGATCACTTTGTAGAATTGTTCACCTCTTCAAATCCACACAATCTTGAAGAATGCCTTGCATCCTTGGAGGCTTGAGTGACTACCACACGTAATGAAATGCTAACTAAACCTTACTCACAACAGGAGGTTGAAGAAGCTTTCTTTCACATGAATGGCCTCGGCTCACTTGGACCAGATGGTTTCCCTGCAATCTTCTATCAAAAGCACTGGCCAGTTGTGAGATCCCAAGTATGTGAGGATATGTTGAATGTTCTTAACTCAAATGGCAGCTTGGGAGACATTAACAGCACCTTCATTGCTTTCATCCCAAAGAAGAAAGCCCCTACAAAAGTGACAGAATTCAGGCCTATCTCCCTCTATAATGTACTTTATAAACTCATCTCCAAAGTAATTGCTAATAAATTAAAGAAGGTGCTCCCTTATTTTATCTCACCCTCTCAATTTACCTTTGTCCCCAATAGGCTAATATATGATAATATAATTGTGGCTTTTGAGACTTTGCATACAATGAAATGTAAATTGGCAGGAAGAGAAGGTTACATGGCCTTAAAGTTAGACATGAGCAAGGCCTATGATAGAGTGGAGTGTTGTTTTCTAAGAGTTGTCCTTTACAGATTGGGCTTTTGTAGTCAATGGGTGGAACTCATGATGAAATGCATCGAAACTGTTTCATATGCCTTCCTTGTGAATGGTGAGCCTCAAACAGAATTTCTCCTTACTTGAGGCATAAGACAAGGTGACTCTTTGTTGCCATACCTCTTCATATTGTGTGCTGAAGCCTTGAGCAATCTGCTATGCAAAGCTGAGGAAGGCAACTTATTACATGGGATTCCAGTTGCAAGGGGTCAGCTAAGGGTTTCTCATCTCTTCTTTGCAAATGATAGCCTCCTATTTTGTAAGGCAACAACAGTGGAGTGGAGTAGGTTGATAAGCCTATTAAGAACTTATGAGATGGCTTTAGGCCAAAGACTCAACCTCGAGAAGACATCAATTACTTTTAGCAAGAATACAACAAAACCTCCTCAAGAATACATTCTTTCTATTGCTAGTATGAGGATAGCCATGGCCTATGAAAAGTACTTAGGATTGCCATCTATGGTGGGTTGAGATAGGTTCAAATACTTCAAAGTCATCTTGGATAACATTTGAGTGAGGCTCAGTAGCCATAGAGTTAAAACTCTATCTCAGGCAGGGAAAGAAATATACCTCAAAGCTGTGATCCAAGTCCTACCAACATATATAATGAGTGTATTTAAGCTGCCTACCATTTTATTACAGTCCATAAACAGAGCCATCCAGAATTTCTGGTGGGGTCAGCAAGAAAAGGAGCACAAAATCCATTGGATATCTTGGAAAGGAATGGGGCAAGCCAAGTCAGCTAGTGGTTTGGGCTTTAGGGACCTTGAATGTTTCAACAAGGCAATGTTGTCCAAGCAGTGTTGGAGATTGATTCAAGACCCTAACTCCCTTGCTGCTAGAATTTTAAATGCCAAGTATTTTCCTAACGACATTCCAAATAGCTAAAGTGGGCTCTAAACCCTCATTTGCGTGGAGAAGTCTCCTTGTAGCCAGGCATGTTGTAGAGGCTGACTCTTTTTGGAGGGTGGAAACTAGTTCTAACATCCTTATCTGGAAAGACAAGTGACTAGTCCACTCTAATCCCAGCAAGGTCACAAGCCCAGCCAAGATTCTAGATGGAAATGCCACTGTTGCAGAACTAATAGACCCTAAGACTAAGCAATGGAAGGCAGACCTGGTACAAAACACCTTTGAGGACGGGGAAGCTAATTTGATCCTGAAAACTCCTATTAGCTCTATGAATACTGTGGATAGAATTATATAACATGGAACCAAAGATGAATCCTTCTCAATAAAGAGTGCATACCACATGGGGAAATCAAGGGAGGTGGCAATCTAAGGCCAAGCTTCTACAAGCAACAAGTTTAAGGCTGTGTGGAACAAAATATGGCAACCTCATGTAACACCTGGTGGCAAAGTTTTCATATGGAGAGCTTGCTGGGAAGCTCTATCTACTCAATCCAACCTGTTTAAAAAGAGTGGTTAGTGATCCACTATATCCCATTTGCTGCAGGGAAGAAGATAGTCTTTCATGCATTGTGGAGCTGTGAGGTAGTAAAGGATGTATGGAGTCAATGCTCTAAACGACTTCAGAAATGTGCTCTACCTCTAGCCCCTATTTTGCTTTTTTTTCGAGTCCTTAGCAATGGCCTTAAATGCAGAAGAATTGCTAGAGTTTGTGGTGGTGGCAAGGAAACTGTGTGGAGAAGGAATTTTCATTTTTAACAAGGAATTTACTCATCCAAAATCCATTGCTAGAGAGGCTAGAATTCTACTATAGTTAATGGTTGAGGTGGAAACTGACTCTTAAGACAACAAAAGAACAATTCAGGTCTGCTCTTCAGAATTTGTGTGGAAGGCACCCCCATTGACTTGGTTTAAAATTAACTGGGATGGGGTAGTGGGTAAGGCCAAGGGAGTGATTGGTATAGGAGTTGTCATTAGGGATTGTTTTGGTCAAATCATTGCCACCATGAGGTAGAGGAAGTAACTTAATCCTGACCCCATATTAGCTGAAGCATACGAAGCTCTACAGGCTGCTAAATTGGGATTGGACCTTGGTTTACACCAAATTATCATTAATGGTGATTGACTGCAAGTAACAAAGGCCTTACAAGAAGATAAGGAGATTTGGAGCAGCTCAAGCATGTTTATGAGTGAAACAAGATCTTATCTTAATTGTTTTGCAAAGTGGGAGGTTTCTCATGTTAGGAGAAATGACAACTATATAGCTCACTTACTTGCAAAAGATGCTCTTACCATTTCAGATTTAATTGTAACATTGGGGGAAGCTCCTCCTTGTATCTCTTATTTTTTATAATGGAATGGCATAAGGATTTTACTTCAAAAACAAAAGTGTCAATTGGTGAAAATATCATGTAAGGATAATGATACTCCTACACCTCATTTACTACTATTTTACTATTCAGTTAATATTTTTTTATTTTGCTCTTTGAATTTGAATTAAAAGTCACAGAAGATGGGTCTCTTGCATAATCTAGAAGAAAATAAATTCAATGAACTAACGTAATCATGTAATTTAATTAAAAGTAAATTCAATTTTATAAAAATTTACTCGCTTTATATCCGTCTGTTCAAAGAATGGTTGGCAGTTCATGCATTAAAGCTAAAATATTTAAAGCTAAAAAAAGATATATTTGTTATATGATTCCCAAATTAAATAAAGGAAAAAGAGGCCCTGAACGACTGAAAACTCAGCATATAACTCCTTCAGCTAGCTTTCTGCACCCTTTTCTGTATTAAATTATTGTTCTAAACACAATTCAGAGAACACTTCTCGTTCTTCGACCCCACCCTAAACTCTTATAGCTTAAACAAAGGTTTGCATCGATCCAGGTTGACAATCTTAAACAACTTTTTTCAGTTTATGTTGCCTTAAACATGGGACTACAGTTGAGAAAAGATGCCCTTTTCACAACATCCCAAAAGCAGGACATTTCAGGAATTGGCAAAAATATCCATAGTCGCACAGACTGTAAGACTTGAAATGGCAAACAATGATTGATTGGTTACAAAGAAACTACATATATGGGGAGTAGCAGCTGAACCCAGTTGTTCTACAAAGTTTCAAATCAGAACCGAGCAAAACCAATGTTACATTAACATTAGTTCCTTTCTGATCGCATAGGCTGGGCCCCAGCCCCCAGGGTTTATATATATATATATATATATATATATATATAAGAGCCCTAGCTAAAGCCATAGGGTTTCGTACTCTTCGAAACTAAAAATCCTTTTGCGTAGGGAGGCAGCACTAGTACCGTGTGCAGGCAGAGACAAGTTTGTAATATTACCTGAATGCGTATGTGTGTAATATGATCACACTTCTCAACGACATCCCTCTCTCATGCAACTCGAAAGGCCATGTCTGTTTCACAAAAGACACATGACTAGCTAGTGATCATGCATGAAACTTCAGCAAACAGTTGTGCAAGGCACACTAGATCCTGATCAGCGCCTGCATGTATTCAGAGAGAGAGAGAGAGAGAGAGAGAGAGAGAGAGAGGTACTGGGTCTGTTATGTGATAAAGATGTAACATAGGGTTAGCTGGAGAACTAAGGACAATGCTGAATAAGACCACTAAATAAAACCTGGTGTAAATGATAGCATCCCGAAGAAGAGGCTCGAGCGCGTGATCTGGAACAGAACCCACATAGATTTTGTTGAGATGAGGGGTCCTTTTCGTCTTGAATTTCGTTTTGACTCGGAGATGCTTCAATTGGTCGGTTTAAGATCCGTTCCTTTGTCTATTTTCCTTCTTTCTTTTTCTCTCTTTCACTGAACCATTTAGAATCTTAGATTAAAAAGCTTCCCCTTTAGGCTTTTTCTTGAGTTCCTTTTTCGTTATCCTTTCTTTTCTGTTCCAGTTAACGAAATATCTTTACATACGTTTGTCGAGGGTCATCATGAATGGTAATTGAGCGCGCAAAGACGTACGTTATATAAAACAAAGTGTTAATTAGCTTTTGGTGTCTTCAATAAAAAGAGAGAGAATGCAAAATACATATAAAGACAAACAAATCAGCAAAGGAACTGGCTACATATATACATGAAGTTGTAATAATGGGGTTATTTTACAAGAATATCATCCTAGGATTACTAGGATCAATTATTTAGATGATATATAATGATTATTTGCAACGTAAACAGATTCATTTAGACAGAAAATAATAATTTTTGTAAAAATAGTTGACTATAAATAAACAGTTTTCTTGTAGTAGATATTGATCACAAAAAAAGAGTTAGTTTTTAATATAATAAACATCCAGCCTTGTTTTTTTGAAACAACTCATGTACTGCTCAGTCCATAATGTTCTTGTAGTTTTAGAATTTCTGGGTATATATTTATTTCATAATTTTTTTAAAAAAAATCTTATATGGATTGGGGAGAATATCATAATCAATAATTGCGCTAGATTTTCATGAGAAATCTTGAAATATGATGTTTATCAGCACGATCACTACTTCATTTCAAGACCTATAATCATTGAGATTGCAGGTAGACCGATCGAAGTGGATAGGATCGATCACAAAGTTGATTCTGGTCACATGCAGTACCCACAACACACCAAAAAAGTGTTGTTCCACTGATAATTTCTATTCAAACAAAAGCACAAAACTGAATGGAAAGGAGGCCAAATCCATGAACAAATTGTTTGAACCTTGAATCATGACCACCTACCTAGCTAGCTTGCAAGTAAATAGGACTGACTGTTCTGTGCTGCATGGTCGAGTACCCCCCCATCTTTTTAGTTTAGGCTTAGATTGCAAGAAGATTTAATTATTCCCTTCAAGAAGATCAATATATACTTGCTATATATTATAATTTTTTAGGACATTAATCTATTTGAGGGTTGATGTTAGGGTCTAGCTTAGCCTACAAATTAATTGCTAGCTGCAAATTACATTAATTCATGATGTGTACGTAATGCAAATTCATTTCTGCTCTAAAGCTTCAACGACTCCATGCTGAAGCTAGGTATATATATAATTAAATAAATATGATCGGCTCTAAACTAGCTAGCTACAGTACTAGGCCTTTTCGATTTTGAGGTACTTGCAACGGCACGCTGCCGTCTAGCTGTTTGCTTGATCGATGCAGTACTACAGTACTAGTACTTGCTCCTTTTGTCTGTCATTGTAATTACTCTTTAGTTTAGTTTGGGTATATATATGCAACAAGCTAGGTGCATTGTTAGGTAATATGATTTTTCCATGAAACAAATAATAATTTAGTATGTGGTTGAAGCAGTGATCTTGAGTTCAAACGATCTTATATGGTATTAGATGATTGAAGACTATTTATTATATTTTACTTGTGAACTTATCATCTAATGTCATATCATAAGATGATGAGAGGATAATCAATAGATTTTTTCGATTTTTTCATTATATAGACATGTACTATCCCAATTAAAATATGATCAAGTTCCATTCTTCGTAGGCTTGTCCACATGTGCGCTTTCTCGTCTTGCAAATGTGGCGGAGTAATTGATCAGAATATACTGGTTTAAATGATAAACTTACTATTTTCTATCAACTTAAGTTTTTAAGACAAGTAATAGTACTTTACATGATGTGGCATGCACGTACCTTTGTGATAAATTATCCAGCTAGCTTGTTCATGACTGGCTTGTAATTTATTATAATTTCCTGTTGGAAAATAGATACTTTGATGTGTTTGGATGTTCTTCAAGGATTTATAATATCATGATATATATACAAGCACAATGTAGGCTAAACATGAGATGCGTACGTGTTAATTCTAATATTGCTCCTAGCTAGCTAGCTAGCTAGTTGTCTATCATGATCAATTTAATTAGGTACGACTAGATACTAATTAAGATCATGATCATCGTCCTATATATATATATATATTGGCATGTTCGTAAGGAATATTGTTTTTAGCTCGCGCACTGATCATCAATTGCTTAAAATCATGAGCTAGCTTTGATTGTTGAATAAATTAGTACTGCTAGCTATATAGCTGCTAGGCGCAAGGATATATAAATGGGTGTAATACTTGTTTCAACTACTTGGAAGATCATTTATATTAATTTTATAGTACTGGGTTAATTATATAATACATGCAGCGTCCCATCTCACTTTCAACTAGCACATTTATGTGTGACGTGGCATTACTAATCGACCAGTTTTTAATGATTAATATATAGAAAATACCCATGTCATTACATGAGAACAAAAGTGGGTTGAGCTTAACTTGTGTGTGCTTATATATAATATTGCTAAATATGAGATCTAGTGAGATCAAATTATCAATATTTTAAGCATAAGTAGTAACCCATGATGCACTTTAATTGCTGTTGTTTAATTTTATGTGGCGTGGTTTATGATTATCATTTGAATTAGTACCTTTTTTTTCTTTTTGTAGTAACCATAGTTTTTAGGAAAAATGAGCGAATAGATTATCCTTACAAAATCTCATTGTGTTAAAATTAGATTTAACCTTAAGTTCGGGGAAAAAATACGTGCTAGCTAGATCGAATAGTGAACTCGTGATAGCTCATATATATATATACTCTGTGATGAGTATTATATAATGTGATGTATGGAATTCTGCATTACTTGACAGATCAGGAGCTCTTGCTCTTTAATTACAATGATTCCATCAGGATTTCAATTATTGTACTATTGGCTAGTCTCTTTGAAATAATATAGGTCATATGTGAGTTGAACCTCCCTTAGACGAGTGGTACAAAACCAAATACTCTAGTAAGATTAATTCTTAGATTGTCAAAACCTGATCAAACAAAATTAGAAATCATGAATAAAATTCTAGAGTTTCAGTTTCCTTAGCATCACATATAGGGATAGATTTTTCTGAGCATGTATAAAGATTAAAAACACTTAAAATATTTTGTTAGGACACGGCCTCCCATGTACTATGCCGGATTTGGATTTAGTGCTACTTTAATTTTTTAAGCATGCAATACTTTCCTCACGGTTTGAGATTTTTAGGAATAGCCCATTCTATTACAATTTTTGTCCATCACAGTTAATAGACAACACCTGTCCAATCAAAAGGTTCCATGTGTCGGTAACTCTTTGTCCGAAAGGAAGAATTCATTCAACCCAATCTGACTCCTATTTCTCTTCTCTTCTCCCTCGGCGCCCTCTCTTTTTGCCGAAACAAAGAACTTGGTCATAGATCCGGCGTGAGGGGTGGGAGCTTCGGCTCCCTCCCCCTCCCTTCTTCCTCCTCCTCCTCCTTCCTTTCTCTTCTACGTAGTTTTTGTTTTGTGTTTTTGTGTTTTTTCAGGGGAAATAAGTGTGAATTGCCGATCTGGATCTTCCCGCCGCCACAAGCCAGCACGCGCCCCGCCATGGTGATGCCCTGCCGCCGATCTTAAGGACCACCGAATACGGCACCGAACGGAGCGACGAGTAGCCCGCACGCGCGGCTCGAAGTTTCGGCGTCGTTCGGCGCGTGGCCTCCACGCACCACCCGGGAGCCCTCTGCCAACACCACTTGCGGCGTTTCTGGAGTCTGTGAGTCCGGGACCTCCAAGGTCGACTGGCGGTTCCCTCCCCAGAGTGGCGCGTGTACTGCACGCGCCACAGCAGCCCCCTGTGTTCTGTTTTGTTGCAGTGTTTTTTCTTTGTAGTTTTCTTTGTGTAATGTAGTCTCTAGGATAAATAAAAATCCAGAAAATTAGTACCTTCGGACTGTGGTCCGAATGGAGTATTAGTCCCCCCTCTGCGTTGACGGAGTTGTTGGGGTTTGGGATACCCTATTCTGCTTAGTCAGGGTATGGGGTTTTGTAATCTCTGTCGTGGACAGAAAATGTATTTTCTCTGAAGATTTAGGTCTTTAGAGATTTACTGTCTGGACTAGACTATGTCAGTCACGAAAGTGTACTGGGGAGTTATTAACGATTGTAATTGATTTGTTTTTTCAAATCAATTTTGTAAGTCCTCTCTTAATGAAGGTTGACACCTGTTTACTCAAAAAAAAAAAAAAAAGGTTCCATGTGTCAATTTATTTTTCCAATCAACAGATCTCGTTTGTTTTCACAATTCTTCTTAACTTATCTCATCTAATCATTACAACTTTTTCAAATTCCAACACAAAATAAAATAAACAATTCAACTTTTTTAAATCTCAAAATAAAAATTATATTAAAAAAATATATTCTAATAATATTTTATTCAATTTTTAACTTTAATCTCATCTCATCTTATATGTGATAATAAATGAGGCCTAAGAAAACCAAGTTAATAATAACATATATTTTTTCTAATAAAAATGGTTTTTTATATTTTTAGAAAACTCTAAAAAAGGAAAACAACCATGCACTCATGGTGGCTATGGTGGCCTAATCTTAGCTACCCTAGGGGTGGCCATTCATGATGACCACCATTGGCATGGGTGGCCTTGGTGGTTGCCTCTAGAGCAGTTTCTAAACACTTCGCCCTGGCTTTCCTTTTGCCTGGTTCACATTTTCGTAATTCTTTGCCCTACCATTAATCAATCATTCATCTAAGAGCCACTACAAGAAAATGGGTCTATTGTGGCGATTTATGGTTTGCTGCAAATAATATCGTCGTAATAACTAGTTATTAATAGAGATTTCTTGGTCGACGTGGGTTCCAACCCGTGCGAATTTATTCTTACCTTTTGCAGCGACTTTTAACACACTTGCGGCGCTAAATAAATGCCGCAAATATTATCCCAACTTTTGCAGCGATTTTAATGATAGTTAAGGCGAATTAAACTGCAGTAAAAGGTTAACAACTTATGTCGACGCACAATTTCGCTGCAATTGTCATTTTAATGTAGACGGCGCCAAAACCATAATTTCGATACAAGATTATCAGATTTCCTCCCAAATCCCGATTTCACATTCGTACCCAACTTCTTCTTCTCCATTTCTCTCTAGCTGCACATATAGCGAAACCCACTCCAAAGTTTCGCGCTATCCCTTCCACCGACTGAAACCATTAATATTGGCGCGGCTCCAGCCCATTGATTCTCACGTAAGCAAATTACTCTGCTCCACCCCACTGAAAACCCAGTAATCGGCGTCTTCACTCGCATTTGTCGAGGCCACACTAGGAAAAGGTTCCATTTTTTCGACACCCTAAGGCTTCGTTCACTGATCATCGTTGGCCCGTTTCCTAAGTTAGTGGGTTGGAATCGATTTTCCATCCCTTCGTCTCCTGATCCACTCAGTTGGAGTCGATTCCCCAAGGTAAATTACTCTATTTTATGTCTTCATGGTTCTTAATGAAACCCTAGCTTTAGGTGAAGTAGAAACATGGATGTTTTGCTATAATATTTATGCTTAGGTTTTGAGAAGCACACACATTGGACAATCCCGCAAGCCCAACTATGTTTCATCATGTGTTTCTAAGGAATATTAATTTACGCATGGCTTTTTTCGATTGAACCACAAACTCCAGAATGCTTGGATGATCCATTAATGTTCTAAAGAGAAAACTAAATTCTGTTTCTGTAATTATTCTTCCTCTAATATGATAGGCTCAAAATCAACCAAATATAACTTGGTATTGAGTTACGAGCAAGACAAATTATACCCAATGATTTTGCTTTTATACCTAATACAACAACATTAACATCTCATTAATCATATGCAATGGTTTAAAATTATCATTCTAAATGGATGCTGGATGATGAATTGTTGATCAATTTGCTTGCTTGTATATAGTCTAATTTTCATAAAAGTCAGAGAGAAAAAATGAGCAATATTAATTTGTTTCTTAAGTCTGATTTTAACAGTTCCTGTTTCATTGATGGAATGACTTGCTTGTTAGGTTTGGTTGTTGATATATTGGTTTATGCACTCTACTTGTCTTTTAAGGCATATATTTTTCTTCATTTTTAGATTCATACCATATCGGAGTCGTGCTTTTCATTTTAGATGCACAATGATCTTACATACTTGTGCTTTGAAAAAATGCACCTGATATATCAACTAAGCTAAAAATGTTTGTTGTTCATGTATTTTGTTGGCCATATTTCATGTCAATACTTCTTCCTTTTTTCCTTCTAACTTGATCACCCTAATTAAACACTCGATTACAACATGAGCTTGCGAACATTACATTCGTTGAACATTTTTTTTTTTTTGTTTTTTTTTCTTATTAAGTTGGAAGCCATTTGTGTAGTTATATTTTTTTTTCTTCTAGCCAAGGTTGTACACGGTGACAAAGTTACGATTTATGTAGAGTAATAAAAATTAAAAAACAACTCAATAGCATGCATAAGAATATTATAAGAAGTTTCGAGTTTGAATGTAAAATAAAAATAAAAACATTTTATATGTCAATTGATCTCAATATTTTTTTAACAAATATATATCATTAATTATCACATTCTTTCTCAATATAGACTAGCAAATAATTTATAAGAAAATCGTTATTTATTTTTTTTCAAAACCTTATCTCAACAATATTAAAAGCTGAAAAGTACTTTCAATTTGTTTTTATTTTGAAATCTAATATTTAACATGTTTATGATTTAGAGTTTTGGCTTGTCCATATTATTCAACTTAAGTTTTTAAAAAAAAAGCTAACAAAATAATAATTATTGTTTTGGTACACCAATTATTGTAATTTTTATACAGCAGTTTGAGTGGCAACCTTACAAATGAATAATTATTGTTTTGGTATACCAATTATTGTAGTGTTTTGTATCGCAGTTTGAAACTTCAGTAACATAATTATAAACATCAACTTTGGGTTGGAGATTGTTGTACAGTGAGTATATATGAAGAAACTTATCGTGCCTAGCTACTTTCTTCTGATGTGCATGCTAATAAGGACACTACCTTATTAAAAATAGCAACACCTCCCTTTGACTTATCTTTGATAAGTATTGTTCAATACAAGACAAGCATAGGAAATAACATTCAATTAAAAACCAGTTTTCTATAGCCTAAATAGACTTTCAGCATCAAATAATATTTATTAAATATATATATATATATATATATATATATATATATCTTGTGCATATATTGATGTCTCCCGATCATTTAGGGGAGCTAGCAGCTTGCTGTTATATATATGTGCAATATTAGGACTTAGATTAATAATGTCTTAATCATTAGTACTTAAAATGAAAGACAAATGGGAAAACTTTGAGCACTACTTAATCTCGGAGAAAATAAGTTGAAATTTAATCTAAGTGTTTTGTAAGTGAATACTAATAATTTATTACCATTCCACAAACAGTTAACTACGGTAATCAAATATTCATTACCTTTTTTATTTTTTATTTTTTTTTGTCCAATAAGCTAATGGATTGATCACTAAATGAATCACTCCTCAAGGGCAATGGTTTTAATTGCTACTTATAACCTTGGTTCTTAGAAAAATATATTCTTTAAATAATTTCACTAAATGAATTACATTTACAAATGAGTGCCAACCCTTTTCAATTGGTCATTGGGAAGAAGAAAAGGTAAGAACTTGCTTAATTGTGCATGATTCCCATTATGATGCACAATATATTTAGTTCAGCTCAATGATTTGAAGGTGGAGTAGTGCTCATGGCATGCATGAAGCTTCAAGGTTAATTGTTGATGTGTTTTGGTAATTAATGTTATTATTTCATTGAAATTATAAATTTGCTATATGTGCCCTATTGACCAAATTTGGAGCCGTCAAATGAGTTCGTGTATTCGTACGAGAGACAAGCATGCATATATATAAATATATATATATGTGTGTGTATATTATATATATATATATATATATTTCTCTTTCTCTAGCTCGAGAAAATAGTTTTTTAGCTTAGATGCTAGCTAGTTATATAAGTTGACTCAATTCTTAAAATGGATTTATACACTACAAGAAAACAGGCCTTTCTCAGCGCCAGTTTTCGTTGCAATTACCCCTCCCCAATTCGCTGCACTCCCTCGCTCTCGACGATAAGCAAAACGCCGCATGTTGGTTGAGATTAAGTGCATTTTTTTTATGACAGTCAGCATGTGAAAATCACCGCAACTGGTGTTCCTGTTCCCGCGAATAGATTTCGCCGCGAAAACTAAAATACTCGCCACAAATGCGTGTCAAAACATGCCAACTTATCGATGGAATCAATTGCTTTCGTCAATTTATTGCGACGCAAAAGATTGAATAAGTCGACGCAATTAACTTCGCCTCTCGCCGGCGTCTCAGTAATCGCCGTAATTACGATTTATAGCCGCGATGGATGTCGATGTAAAATCTGCCTCTATCGCTGGAAATCTGCTGTCTCGGTCTGCCGCAATATGTCTATTCCAGGATTTAATTTCTTCTGGCGGCGTTCCTTCATCGCTGCAATAAGCTATTTCCCAACGATGTTTGCATACGACGGAAATGTGTATGACCCAACGTCTGACTCTTGCAACGGCATTTTTTTCGCCGCAATAGACCTGTTTTCTTGCAATTTGTTTGTTCGACACGCTGTAATTGGGATGCTGGGGTGTCGTTCCCATTTCGCCGCGATAGGGATATTTTTACAGTGCTATTTCAGCCCAAAACGTGGACGTATTAGCATGGGAAAAATCCCATTAGTGGGCACTTAAATTGCTACTGTCCTGTTGCACTACGTTTGGCACAATTTTACGTACATACCCCAAATACATATATGTTTGTTTTAATATATATGTTATATTTTGCAATATATATTTGCATTAAAATCCAAGTGGTAACGTCAATCTGGGATGGTACATACTTTATAATTAAACAAACATATATATATGTTTAACAAATTATGACTTAAACAAGCGAATTCAATTATAATTATATTTGCAATCTGGATGCAAATTTAACCGACTAATTATGACACTAGTCAATGCATAGTAGTCATCTAGTATAATATAGCATCAAGTTGAGAATGACGATCCTGCTCACCCAATGGCTATATACATATATAGAAAGACATGATTCCTTTTTCTATATTAAATAAACCATCATCATGAGACAATAGACAGAGATGATCATGATTCATTCATCAAATATCTAAAGCAGTTCATATCAACAGCATAGCCCCCCAAGAGGTGTACATCATGTCATTTTAACAAAGGCAGAAGCCACTATATAATTCTGGTCCGGTGCATATTGGATATAGACATGTAGAAAGATTTATGGCTTGAGCAGCTAGGAATGATACCCTATTTCACAAACAGACATTGACTCAATGACCTGCAGCTTTCTCCTTCAGTCCATATGCCCACACAAGTCTTAGTTATATCTGATATTTGTTGCCGCAAGCATGACTACTGGATCTCCACCAACATAAGTACTGCATCTACTTTCCCGTCTACACACTAGCAGCATATTTTTTCCTTTTGTGTACATTAATCAACCCTTGCATCTGGGTTACAACCCTGCATCTCAGTGTAATACATCTTTAACATATATCATTAGTGAGATGAAACCACTTGAATATAACCATTGAATATAACCACATGACATACATCCTTTCATTGTCAACATTTATATATATACTACATGACATGCACTTAACATGACTTCTCTCTCTGTAGATTCATGGTATCATTAGCCCCAGTCCCACTAATGGTATATCATTATATTTACCATTACTGGTCTTGTAACAATGATACTTTGCCCATTTGATCTATAGAGAAGTAATGAAATTAATCGATCTATGGTAAGCTAATAGAACTAATATTGTGGCATAAAAGACTTAGAAAGTTGACTCAAAAATTCCCCTGGACCTTCAGGTAAAGATGGGCACTGAAAGGATCAGATTTACATGATTATCCTCATGAAAAAATAGCTAAGGAATATGTAGAGATCTTGTTTTTAATTTACACAATTAATTAAATGAATATCCTCATGATAACATCTATGAGTTTGTTCTTTGTTTGTATCTTAGTACTACTTAGTATTATTAAATCATGGACAAATTTACACATCTCTCTCTCTCTCTCTGTCTAGATCTTGTCAATAACCCTTCAAATATCAATTCATTTGACAAAATAATATTAAGCTAAGCTAGCTTCAGGTCTGTATTCCCAGGGTATCCAATATGTAATGTTACCCACAATACAACTCAGTGTGGCTATGTTGTACATAATTAGCTAGTTGGCTCCCTTCATTCTTAATTAGCTAGCCAGCTTCCTTTTCCCTTTTTATTTTAATTAATTTTTGAATGTCTATGTTGTTTTTTACCCAATAATGAGGGATGTCACTTTTACATGATATTTCTTGAAGTTTTTCTTTATTGAGTGGAGGTATATATATATATATATATATACCTCACCTATGCATATATATATATATATATAATGGTATATATGCAAATCCATTGACATACTAGTTAGAAGTTAGTGCATATATTGTAATTCCCAACTTCCACTCAGCATTCCCCTTTTGGGCTTTGTAGGATTTTTCATGTATTTGGTCCCCGGAGTGTAGAAACTAGTTGGCTAGTTTTATTCAATTTTTGAGAAGGCCTTTTTGTTCTCTTCCAGCATGGATAAATTACTATATATACCATCAATTAATGGCATTGGGTAATTTTAGTTTGTTGTTGACATTAGATTGATATATGCTGATAAAGGTGGGCTATAGTTGTGGACTGATTTCAGCATATATGTTGATATATCCTGGCATTGAGGATGGATAGTTATAATCTGAAAGTAACTGCAGTCATTTTTCACAAGAAAACAGACCGAAATTTTTTGTGGCGGTACATGCTTACTATCTAATTTGTCCATGATTTAATATAAGTCTTGTTGTACCTATGAACACCCTATGGCAGAGTATTTACTGCTTCTATCTAACTTTGTAGACATCATGCAGGATGTCTATTACACTCTACTGCCCCTACATTCAAAAATTCCCCCACAACGGCATGTAGCATGTTAAAACTCTAGTGGGAGGGATGACAAGTATATCATCAGAATACTTGATTGTTATCATGGAATTACAAAATAACTATCATTTATTTTGTGATGTTCAAATATCATCAGCATATATTGACACTATTGTATGTAGTCTGGAAGATAGGGAAGATATGTGATGGAGGTGGTTTTTTTGCAAACAAATATCAAACAGAAACATGCTTAATTTCATCTTCGGGTTATGTCTTATAATATATTCTTAATCTATATAACATGAAAAACAACCGCACCTGAAATGCACCCCAAAGGAAAACACTGGCCTTTTCCCCAAGTATGCATCTTAAATACAACTTGAAAACGTCCGTCTCTCCCACCTCAGTCTTAACCACAACTTGGGTTTCCCAATTTAACCCAAGTCTGCCCATCAGAAGTGCCTGTATAACAACATTATACAGGAGTTAGATAGCATGCCAGTAGTCACAATTTATATCACTACATTTCAGGAAAATATAGGGTACCAAAATCTAAAGATCATACCTCGTTACCATTACAACACAGCCTGTTGTGTCCCCCCCAAAACCCATATTTGCCAAAAAGCAACATCCATATTACTAGATCGGCAAATCCTCTCATATCAAAAAAGATGTACATGATTCATATCAAATGACACTAGTTTGCATCGAGGTTATTCTAGTTACCACAAAACACTATATCTTTAACCTCCAATGCAAATATACTGCCCAGACACCATCTCTCTACCAAAAATGCACCCAAAATACTCAAAAAGATCCCACCCAAAAATCTACTGATTGTATCTTGTTCACTGAGACCTCCGAAGAGAGTCAGTGAACTGAGAAGGGAATTCGGCAAAGAATGTCGTCATCATCCTCTCCATCTCATTCTGTCTATCCAAAACTCTGTTCAACCTTTCCTTCATCTCGTCTATTTCAGCTTTGTGCATCTCTGCATCTCCCTTATGTTTGGCCACTAAATCTAAGTATCGTTGATCTCGCTCCCGGTCACGAACTCTAGTAGTCTCTGGTATCACCATCTCACCTAGCCCTCGTGCATAACCTGGTCGACTTCCAAGGACCTCCCTAAAGACTGTCGCCGCTGCCACCTCAGTACGTTGGGAAGGTTCTAACTCAGACATCTTGGAGACCATGGATTTCTGCACATGGTCAGAGAAGATTTGTTGTAAGTGGTCCTATGACGTTGATTTGTTTATCACTTTCGGAACAAAAATTGAACCAAGAAGTAGTAGTGGCTGAATGTAATTTCTCAACACGCACATGTATGTCTTCTATGGTAGGCGTCACAAATTTTTCCATCTTCTTCGACCAACGAACTTCCTTGTAGAAGTCCACCAAGTTGGCTCGTTCAGGCCTCTACAAATTTGTGCATATGACATGTATCAATCGAATATACATTTTGTATACGAAAGATGATTATTCTAAAATATATTCCGTTACTCAAACAATGCTTATTTTGACTACCACAGCTAGCTCTAGCAAAGCTGAATCTGTTTTACGTACCGCTTATAGCATATCCCACCCAAACTATGGCAATATTACCTTCTCCTCTAGGATCCGGACAAACGATTTACGCCCTGCAGTGTGATTGGTATTGAGTCTCTTCCGGTTCTCCCGATTTTGGGCTGACATTTTCTGCCCAAAAACAACCATTCTTAGTACTACTACACGTGTGATCCCACCAGCCAACCTCCAATCTACAGCACTATATATTGTATTACTTATCTAACTAAGTTCAGAAAACAACCACACCATACCTTGAACACGTCACTTCCCCATCGACCACATAGCTTTACCCATACGAGATTGTCGACCAAAGTTGTCCCAAACGCCAACGCTTCTTCATGGCTGCCATAAGCCATGTACTTCTTATGCAACTCATGGTGGAAGGCGTTAAACCTCTTTCGTAGCTGTTTTGTAACTGCCAATCGATGATTATCCAGCTCCCAATCTAATTCGAAGTCACCCTACATATTTATAACAAAAAATGTAGTTATTTACCAGACATATATGCTAAGTTCACTTTTAGTTTTGTCAGCGAAGTTTTGAGAAAATTACCCGGACCCGTTCAATCAGCTCATCCTTCTCTGCCTTCTGTACGTCACTCCATCTAGCATATGACATGTCCAAATGATGTTTTAATATCCATGTTATCCGCGTCGTAAACATTGACGCGTTCTCACAACAAGGTGAGGTTTCTCCATCATTAATCTTCAAGTGAATTTTCCCATGCTTTCGCAATTTTTCAAACTCTGTGCACTTAGCGGGCCCCCGCTTCCGTTTATTCTGAACTTGGTTTACAATAGGCACCATCGTTGCCTCCATGTTTGTATGAAAGTATAAATTAATATATAAATCTCACAATAATAAATGTCTATTATTGCCTATTGTACTACTACATGAATAAACTACATGATTAAAACAGTTAATTAGTGTTAATCCAGTTATCAACAGTAATTAACCTTACCAATTTCTTCTCTAGTAGGTTGCGGTTGTGGGATTGGATTGGCAGATGGAGTCTCCCAAACGTGTGAGGGAGGCTATGTTGAGTCATCTGAGTTGGACTCAGATGACTCAACAGGGCTGTGGTATGACGTGATGTGAACACCGCGTGGTCGGCGGGCTCGAGTTGACCACGGTGGCAAACGTCTTCTAGGACGGATCACTGGTCCTCTTCCTCTAAAACGGCCACTTGTCTCCATGAGGGCACCTAAAAATATAACTCATTAAATCTTGTCAGTTGTAGTTATTTAACAATTTATTAAAAAATAACTCCCAGATGCATTGACCATGCCAAAGTACATTTAAATATGCTGGAACATAAACTAATGTCAGAGCATAAGCAGCAGAATATTCATATATAGTCGCCCTGCGAGTGATTGCAGCGAATTGGGGGGGTAATTGCGACGAAAACTGGCACTGAGAAATCCATCTTTTCTTGTAGTGCGCAAAGCAACAAATCCTTTAGTATCGTGCTACGAAATGAATATATAGTACTCGATCGGTCCCTGTCTGGGCACCACTTAAAGCATGCACGCTAGTGTGCATGCTTTTGATCTTTTGAAGGCAGACCAAATTTTATATTTCAATTTGAATCTGGACATTTGGTTTTTCCTTTGTTTTTCTATCCCAGCCTTCCTCCATGCATGCATCTAATTATTATAAGAAATCACTTAATATCTGTAACTTTTTGAAATTATAATTGATCTAATATATCATCAATATATACCGATGTTTAATTATATATATATATATATAATTAACTACACACTAGCTATATATGTAAGTATCATTACAAGAAAAATTCTGAGCAGATGGTCAATTATATACGATGAGAATGACTATTTTCTATCAATATCAGAATGGAGTAACAAATAAATATGTAGAAATATAAATATTTCTATATGTATTATAATGATCATGTGCATATATATATATCAAGTTCCATCGACATTTTTTTGCCTAACAAAAGAACTAGTTTCACAACTTTTGGCCTGTGCTACTGAAAATAGCTTCCAGATAGGCATATCTAATATATTATATAGATCGATGGAACTTGATCTTATTAACAGTAGAATATTCAAAATCAACCAGACTTCATATATATATATATATATATATATACAAGAAAACAGACAAAAGGATCACTGGGTTCAACCATTGTATACTAACCTTCTATTTTGGAGATTTGGCAAGTGGATGCAATACCATATTGATGGCTGAAAACAAATCTGGTTCCCGTTACAGAGAACCAGTAAGTAAATATGCTTTCTTTAGCTTTTTACATCAACTCCACATATTAGAATGGATATAACTATGTTGTAAATAGCTACCCCCTTCCTACATGTTATTTTAACCCAACAAACCCGCCCCCCCAAGCCAATATACATCAGGACAACACCCAGAAATTGCAAAACACTATAGCTCAAACATGTTTCGGGGAATCCTCACACTTTTATGGACAAAGTGTGCTTAAGGGTCTTTAACAATACGTATAACTAATTTATTGCAGAAGCCTACCACACTATACCAGCCACATCTCTATATGACTTGCTTAAAAATGGCTCCAATGCAACCACTTACCAGGAAACAACTTCTGTTATGGAACCTTTGTGGAGTAGATCAGCACTGGTCCAGTGTAGCTTCCAGGTATGGACGTGGGTTGGTGAAAAGCTGAAGCTTTTCTTCAGGTTGCAGCAGGGCAGCTAGAGGTGCATAAAGGCAGGAACATCTATATTCTTCAAGTGTTTTCTGGTTCTGCCATGTGAAAGTATGAAGAGGTGCATGACTTAAACTGTCTTAGCTCTCAGTCTGATCATGTTAGCAGCATGAGATTACTATTTTGCCCTCAATCTGTCTCAGCTTTTTGTAAAACTCCCGCCCATCTTGTCTTGGATGTTAGTGCCAACTTTTTGGGATTTATCCTGAGATACATAAGTTTCGGATATTAGTAGTAGATAAGGACATGCTAATTGGCTTGTAACTCCCACGATGACAGCTGTATATATACTTAGTGTAGAGAATAACTATCATTTTGAAATACAGAGTGTAAGGGAGTGTAGTTCATGCTAAATTAACATCGTACTGAAAATCCTTGGCACCTCTCTACTTGGCCAGATTTCTTTGATATTATCCCCCAGTCTGTAACATATGTAGTTGACACCATTTATATAGTTGTGCTTAGCATCATATTTATAGAACATACGGAAATCACATTTTACTGGTAGCAGTATGGGATCACCCGTTTAAGTCTTTAGCTGAAATTTGAGAGCTCCATATAACATATTAAATTTCAATCTGGGTAATGTAATTATACTTTTTCTTGGGGAACTCTATTTTATTCATCATTCGTACCTCACTTCTCTCTAGGCATTGAAGAAATGTCTTCCTTTCATGGTTGGGGGATTTTATTGTCAACCTGCTTATTATCCAACATGCAGCAAGCATCAATCCAAAATAGAAATTAACTATGTTGCCCATCATATACGTTTTACATGCAACCAGTTTTTCCATCCCAATTATAAAGTTACACCTGCTGAATTGACCATCTTGCATTATTGTCAACCTGCTTATAATCAAACATGCAATTCCTTCAATCCAAAATAGAAATTAACTATGTTGCTCATATACGTTTTACATGCAACCAGTTTTTCCATCCCAATTATAAAGTTACACCTGATGAATTGACCATCTTGCATTATTGTCAACCTGCTTATTATCCAACATGCAATTCCTTCAACCATTGTATACTAACTAACTATGTTGCTTTAATCCAGTTACATGCAACCAGTTTTTCCATCTAATTATTATAAATGAGGACCCCTGATGAATTGACCATCTTGCATTAGATTTCTAACATTACTACATAACATATTAATTTAACACTCTCATCACCATCTACACTCTGTTTGGCAAATGTTGCACCCAAGGGTGATGTCATTTGTACCACTATATTCCATTTGACATACTTTTTCAGATTTTAAACAAAATCTACGTGCTATTCCAATATGTAATTTAGCATTCGAAGCACCAGATTAATCTCCCATTAATCTGGCAATATCAGCTTAATTCTGTAAAATTTCATTTAGGGGGTGGGAGGTATACTTAGGAAATGCTGCAGATTTGTTTAAAGATTATCATGGTTTGTATAGATTTGCTAAACAATTAATGGACTGCTTTCTTTAGATTTAAGTTGCCACTAATGGCCATGCATATTGCTGGATTTTGGGAATTAGCCTATATTTACATCTATATTCTAGTAATATTCATTTGAAGATCTCCCATCTTATATCCCATGCCACGTCTTGCGAACATGTACACCAACCTCGCACCTGCATTAACATCACATGTGTATCGAATAAATGAGGTAAGTGGCATCTAAATCTTATATATCTTAGTGGGTGAACAAAATGTGTTGGAAAAAATCTTTTACCAACAATTACAAGAAGTTAACTTGTATTATTGATGAAATGTTGTGAGTTGGCCATCTCGCATCAATAGGGAGCATACACCTGTTAACAAAACCACAACAGTTGGATTAGCTCAATAAGGACATGTAATTATTGAGCATATTAACGACACGCACCAACGCGATTGAAAAACTATGTTGTAGTTGACTTGGAAACAAGCCTGTGTCCAACATCCCATTTCGGGGGTTTCAGAAATACAGAGTATTTACCTTCCAAGAAATATTCCCCATAAATTGTGTAATTTTACATGGACTCCTCATCTGTGGATAGGTCTTCCTCATCGGAATATTCTCCATCCCCATACCCATCATCTAAACCAGACATGGCGAGTGGATCTTCCATGCTTGCTCTTGTAACTAAATCTATGCCTGCTGGACCCATCATCGCCACTTCACGTGCATCATTTTGCGTAGGTTCTATATCAATCCGACTTAGTGGAGTCACCACAGGAACTTCATCACATTGCATGGGTACGTAATCATATGCAGATTCATTTTCTTGATAAGCATCATCGTCACTACATTGACCATCCAAATCTTCTAACACCCTCATGATCGATGGAATGTCATATACATTCCTATTATTGAACTTCTCAACAACACACCAATTTCCCCTCATTCTTAGATCTCTAATGTAAAAACACTGTGAAGCCTGGCATGCCAACACATATGGGTCGTCCTTATACCAAGTCCTGTCCATATTGACACTAGTCATGTGGTGGTCTACTCATACACCCCATTTCTTATCGCCAACATCAAACCAATCACAAGAGAACAAGTACACTCGACGCCCTCCCATGTAGTGTAACTCCACGACATCATTGATAACACCATAGAAGTCCACATTATTAGACTGTTGGTCCCCAGTTACCACCACACCCGAATTTTGTGTTCGTCGCCGAAGTTCGCACTGCTTTGTATGGAACCTTTTCCCATTTATTATGCAAGCAGCATACGATCCCACCCAATTGTCAGGACCACAAGCTAACACATATAGATCGGCAGAGACCCCAAGTGGGTTGCTAGCTCGCTGGTCTTGAACCTACAAAATAGTGACACGTTAACTGTCCGAAGTAAGTCACACAGGACATATAGAATGGTCTTATTGGTCATTCTAAGTAGACATGCATCAGTCAAACTTACACGTTTCTTGAACCACGCTGGAAACTCATGTTGATGTGTTCGATCAATGGAATTTTGGTTGTTCACCTGACATTTCGCGTAGTGCTCCCTGCACACAGGACATAAAAGAAATCTACCTTGTTAGTACTACCGTTTGATCGGACATGCAACAATTTTTGCCACAAATGGGAAGGACTGAAAAACGTCGCCTGTGGGTAACAAGAAATTAATAATGGCAATGGTATATCAAGGATGCTTACTCCAAGTAGGGGCCAATTTCTTGGCAATTGTTAAGCACATACCAAAGAGCTACGATAAAGAGGTTGTCTTCTAATCACACATCAGAAGCAATACCCAACGGACGAACTTTTTGGTTAAAGATTGAAAGTCCATCTGTACTCGGCTCTTCTTGAACATCAACATTGCGGTCAGGTCAATTAAATCTCGTCTCAACATCATTAAGATACATCGAGCAAAATGTCAGGCATTCGGTGTGAATGTATGCTTCCGCTATTGAACCTTCTGGGCGTGCTTTAGTTTTTACGTACCGCTTGAATTTGCCCAAATACCTCTCAAATGGGTACATCCACCGGTATTGTACTGGACCCCTAAGTATGGCCTCACGGGGTAAATGGACAGCTAGGTGAACCATTACATCAAAAAATGATGGAGGGAATATCATCTCCAATTTGCACAGGATGCTTACAACATCAGTTTCAAGCTGGGACAGGCGATTGATATCTAGTGTTCTCGCACACAACTCTTTGAAGAAAGTGCTTAGTTCAGTCAACGCTAAGGCGATATCACTCCTTAAGTACCCGCCGACAGCAATAGGCAGTAAGCGCTGCAAGAAAACATGGCAGTCATGGCTTTTCAAGCCAGAGATTTTGCAATCATGTACAGAAACACAACGGGAGATATTGGATGCAAACCCATCTGGAAATTTAACATTGGTCATCCAAGAACAAAATGTCTTCCTTTCATCTCCGTGTAACGTGTACAATGCATGAGGCATGGTAATTTTCTGCCCTTCAACCTTCAAATGCAATTCATTTCTTAACCCTAACAACTCCAGATCACGTCTAGAGTTTATATTATCCTTTGTTTTCCCAGGAATATTCAATAAAGTGCCGAAGATGTTATCGCATATATTCTTCTCAATATGCATGGCATCTAAATTATGTCGAAGTAGTAGTGTTGACCAATAAGGTAACTTGAAAAATATGATGTGCTTCGTCCAGTTCAACTCTACGGCAGTCCATTTTCTCTTCCTAATAGATTTTCCAAATGGTACATCCCCAAGCATCTGTAGCTGACTTAAAATATCTGCTCCCCCTAACAGCATTGGTGGAATGCGATGATCTTCATTACCATTAAACAATAACTTCTTCTTCCTCCAAATGTGGTTTTGCGGGAGGAAACGCCGATGTCCCATATAACAGTGTTTCCGGCCATACTTCAACCAATTAGAATCTGTATTCTCATTGCAACATGGACATGCAAATTTTCCTTTTGTTGACCAACCGGAAAGGTTCCCATAGGCAGGAAAGTCATTGATTGTCCACAATAAAGTGGCATCCAGCATGAACGTTTCCTTGGTGGAGGAATCATACGTAGGTACCCCATGTTCCCAAAGTTCAAGCAATTCATCGAGCAATGGCTGCAAATAAACATCGATGTCATTCCCCGGTGATTTTGGGCCAGGAATAATGAGGGATGTCATAAAGAATTGGTCTTTCATGCATAACCACGATGGCAAGTTATATGGTACAAGGATCACTGGCCATATGCTGTAAGGCTTAGCCATATTGTTGAAGGGATTGAAACCATCACTTGCCAAACCAAGCCTAACATTGCAAGGATCGTTAGCGAACCAACTATGTGCCTCGTCAAAAGCCTTCCAAGACTTAGAGTCAGAGGGATGACGCAGAAAATTCTCATCTGTCAATCGCTTCTCTTTATGCCATCTCATTTCAGCTGCTATCTTTGTAGACAGGAAAAGCCGCTGTAATCTTGGCTTTAAAGGAAAATGCCACAACACCTTATGAGGGATCATCCGGTTCCCATTTGTAGTTGACATCCACCTTGAGGCCTTACATATAGGGCATGAATTTAGTTCTGAATATTCCTTCCAATATAAGATGTAGTCATTGGGGCAGGCATGAATTTTGTTGTACTTGAAGCCCAAACCTCGCTCCAATGAACGAGCATCTTCATATGAGAGTGGCAATTCAGCATCCGGAAAAGCAGACTTCAACAAGTTAAGGAGCATATCAAATGACTTGATTGACCAGCCACCAAGGGTTTTTATGTGTAACAATTTCACAATGAACGAAAGTTTAGAGAATTTTGTACAACCGCCGAAAAGTGGACGTCGAGTATCCTCTAATAGCTCGTCAAACGATGACACTGGTAATGCTTCAGGAAATGAATCCCGGCTCGGCAATGGAGTGCTGCTTTCGGGAACATCGACGTTTGTCCCAGCCAATATGTCGTCTAACATATTGTCCATATCATCGATGAATTCATCTTCATCACTAACAGCAACTTCTTCATCGTCCACATCGAAATTTCGGGTTTCCTCCTCACCATGGAAAATCCATTCAGTGTAGTTCAGATCGATCCCATTTATGAACAAGTGACTCTCTACGGTAAATAAAGGCAGGAAGAGATTATTAGAACATATTCGACATGGACACCGAATGCGATCACTTCCCCTAGCATGGTTTTGCGCCATCTCAAGAAAATTGTTAACGCCTGCAGCATAAGCAGGTGATCGAAGTCTATTGGGCTCAGTCATCCAGCTTTTGTCCATCACTACAATAATGATACAACATTATTAGTAGAGTATAGCAACATTGTCGTTTGGAAGATATTCAAAATGAGAATATGGCAATATTAGCTCTCTGTTCTGAACACCCAATGGCAATCATAACAGAGAGCTAATAAGGGTGGATGACAAATGTTGGGGTCTTTCTAAATAATTAGAAAGACCCCAACTACGTCTTTATGCCAATATAGTTAGTGCATCTATGGGAGAGCTAAATTAACTTGGTCTGCCAACCTCCAAAGCCAAAAATGGATATATTTCTGGTGATATATATGGTGATAGAGGGGAAGTTGGCGGGGCTAGTTGGTTGAGATGAAATTATGGGTTGAGAGCGAAGACACATTTAAAACCAAATCGCCTTGGAGAGTTGTGAGGTGGGTCTTGAGTTCAAAGAATCCCAATCTAATTCTTTGAACTCAATAAGCAAAGGTTTATTGATGGCTGCAATAGCTTTAAATCTCACATACCAGTAGGGTATGCAGTCAGCCTTCAAATGCTCGAAATATAATCGTTCATATTCCGAGCATAGGCCCTATGGATGAGAGCACTAGTCTGTCTAAATACAATAACAATTACGTACAGTTGATGAGAGCACAACTTCTTCACAAATTATCTAGAGAGAGAGAGAGAGAGAGAGAGTTTGGCGTGTGAAAAAACAAAGGGCCAGGAGAAGTGCATAAAAAGAAATGAAACATCTAGGATAAACATTATTAGATCATATTGTAGACCATTGAGAGAAGAAAACAGAGAGTAACACCCACATTGGATATGCATCTAAGGAATATATAGGGTTGCAAATACATGAGGAATATATCATGTATTTGCACAATTTCTTATGCAATGACGTAGGTAGAGCTCCACATGGTTAGAATGGAGTTTTACAGCCAAAATCATGTTATAATCTAACCTGCTAATTGCATTAAATTTTTCAAACTTTGCACAGTAGGGAAAACTTTTGTAACGTGACATTTATGAGAAATGTATTACTTTTATATTCCAAGGAAGGAAAAGTGAGTAGTTGAGTATTATACAAGGTAGAACTAATATTGTAGTTCTAATCAAGACTCAATTTACAAAGCCAATTGAGTCCCCCTTTGATCCTAATCATTCCCCAAGTATGCACAAAACCATCAAACTCCAAACTAATATTTTAAATAGCAGTGTTAGACAGTAATTTGCGGGTTTTTGGTATAAAATGATTTTAGGGCATACGTGATTGGGTTAAGTAAAGAGAATAGATCCACATAAAAAACTATAACACTTCAAATTTGTTATTTGATTTGTTGCATGGTAAGCATTTCACATTCACAATTTTCCCCAATGGTTTTTGACGTTAGGATCAGATTTGAAATCTTACCAAAGATTATTCAACCTTTTATCGGTACACAATAATGGCCTAGAGCGAATCCAATGTGGTGAGTATTCCTTACCATTCATGTATCGCACATGAACAGTACTACTATCATTTACTAGCAATTAGGAATTGAAGATAGTTTTCCTTCTTCAAATTCAATTGTGTGAACGCTGCCATAAAGTTAGTAGTATTTGGCCTTATTGATGCCGGCATCACCTGATCTATATTTGTGGGCTTCACAAGGGTACCCTTCAGCTTTATACACAAGTAGATGTGAAGCCTGCGCACAGCTTGAAGTCTAAAGCTTTTATCCCAATTATTAGTGTACTATGGGAGTTCCTCAAGTGGCAATGGCAGTTGTTTTCCATGCTAATTTATGGTGGGAACGAGTTTTCTGTTAAAACTCTGTTTCTGGCTCAGCTAGCCATATCTGGAAGTTATGCAAACGTCTAGAGTTAATGTCGTGATCATCAAAATCAGTGTTATGATCCACTAACGAGTCATAACACTGAATTGGCGCACTAGAAAAATAGTCCAAATGCGCCAATTAAACAAACTAGAGGGCTAAAGGACAACCTCACACTAACAGAAAAATTCAGGTTTTTATCCTCTCATTGCTGAAACTAAGTTATAGAGAAAGAGGAAACACATGAGATGATGCAATTGAATATATATTATTCGCGGGGATGACGAAATAGTAAAATGTCCAGATCTGAATTGACAGGTAACAATTCAGATCTTCACAGTAGCATGCACCAAGATAGGGTACCAAAATAAGCAGAGAACAAAAACTCCCCTTCTTGCTGACACTCGTACAATGACAAGTCAAGTTGTTGCGTACCTACCCCAAAGTAATAAGCATCTTGTAGTAATTAGTTTTCATGTAATGACCACTGTCATAAAACAGAGAACATATTATGTAGTGGCAGTTAGGAATGATTAGCCCTTCCAAGTAGTGGGAGGGATTCAGTCAAGTAAGATCCATTAACTAGGTAGCATGAATGGCTGCCAGCTACGATTTATGATGGCTATAGGAAAAATAAATAAAACAGCAAGTCAAGAATCCAAATGGTGCAATTGGTTGCACAGTTGAATAGGGAGAGAAATCCTTAACCCAGAAATTTTCCCCAATTGAATGTAGTATATCAATTGGTTGTTCATGAGAAGCAGGTGAATTTGATATATTCAACAAATGCAGATTCTCTGTCCTAAATGCCACGGGGAAATTACAAAACAGTTCGGGATCCGCTTAACATTACCCAACAAGACTCTATATACTTTATGCCTTAAGTGTCTCTATAAACTTAATAATAGCCTGAATAAATGCAGGATATTTATTGACTTTAACATTAATTAAATTTGCCTTTGTTGATGACATATACCTAGTAGCTACAGTGATGAACGAATATTTGGAGGATTTAACCATCTATTAAACAAGAAAACAGGACTTATGAGAATTTGCCACAATACATGAACTAATATAATTAATAAACTCAATATAAAGATCTAAAGATATTTAATGACTTTAATTGTATGAAAGATACAATTTAATTACACTCAATATATATCCAAGAACCAGTAACTTAATGGGGATTCAGGTGGGAGGTGTCAACCATTCTTAGTCAGTTTGATGGAGGTCTAAAGACTCATGTGCGAGATGGTCCAACATGCATATATACCTCATTTAAGTCACTTTTACAGACATGCACCATTATGACATGTATGTGGGTTGCTAATAATGCCAAAACAAATGTTGAAAATATAGCTGGTGAATAATGGTATGTTTGGCATTCCAGTGCAAAATTCATGCATATGTGCTGTGTCAACTGCAGAATACTACCCAAGGAAAAATTCACCAGAAACTAATACCCGCATCATAAGAATGGCACACAGCAGACAAAAGGCAGATACCTAGAGGAATTTGTAAGTATGTACTAATCACTAAAGATTAACTAAACCACAGCAAAATAATGAGTAATGCAATATGGCAATGCAATATCGAGAACTGCAAGGGTGAAGGGGAGCGGAAATCCGTAGAGGTATAGAGTTACCTCTAGAGTTGTAAAAAGTCGTGAGGCAATTTATGATTATTCAAGACAATAAACCTCCGATGTGGGTTGCCCAACAGTCACTCGACGGTGACTTAGTAGAGTCAATTTAGGTCGAAATTGGTGCCAAGAACAATTCGGGTCCCCTGTCACAGGGAACCAGAATTTCCACTTTGTGGAGGGATCTTCTCTGCAAATAATCAGTAGATTTGGGTGCGGTGGAAGACGTTGAATGAGGAGGAGCTATCAATTCGGCGGATTTGCGACTTGACCCAACCTTTGGCCGAAAATCTTCTGCGAGTCTAGTGGATTCGAAATGCTAGGGGGCCCTCATTGTGGATGCGAATGCAACTACAGGGAGAAGGTGACCGAAGATTGCGACAATGGAGTGGAGAAGGTTGCTATGGAGAAGGGATTTCTGTGTGAGCACTGTGATTTTGTGGTAAATGGAAGAGGAAATATGAGAAGGGGTTCGTGTTTTCGTGTGTTTTGTGTTTTGGGTTTCGAGGGTTTGCGGAAGGAAATTTGGTGCGTATAAGACTGGCGCCCAATTGATCTTATCTTACCGTTGGAGCACGGTTTTTGCATACGGAAAAACCGACGTAACAAGTTATGAGGAAGTTGCTACGAAAATTTCTGATGTAGTAGACCATAATATCGCTACAACAAGTAAGGCCATACCCAATGAATGAAAACAGTTGAAGTTGCTGTTAAAAGTAACCGGTGACCACAAAGTCGCTGCAATTAACCGCATATTGCGGCGTTTTTTATTACGGCGAAATTAAAACTGCCGCAATAGACCTGTTTTCTTGTAGTGATAGTTAAAAGATGGTTTTTTTTTTCTTACTTAAAATATATCGGTTTTTCCCCCATATTTCCTTTACCTCTAGCCTCCCCACTTCAAGAAGAAAATGCATGCTTTCATTCTTTGGGTCCCATCCTTAGCTACCTGGTTCTCTGCATATAAGTGTCATTTCCATCTGGATGCATGACTACGACATTCAGAATTATCACCTGCAAATGCTTGCTACTTCCACCTTCTCTCATGTCGATCCCTAAATCATCTGAATTATTTAATTCCTGGGTTTTCTTTGCATCCCATGATATTTCACAAATTATAGGCAGTGCCTATGTGAAATTTTATGTCTTTGCACCATATCAGTTACAATATATATATATATATATATATATATATTAATAACATGAATTGATCATCATTTTGTCATATGTGTAACTCCCACTTGATATTAATAAATTTTTTTATTTATGTGCCCACACCTAATTTTGTCGGTAATGGTATTTTTTTGGAGTATAAAATTATAAACAACCAAACAAATTAAACAAAATATAAAGATGGGCAGATCAGTTTTCCTTGGAATTAGCTGCTTTGATGGTGGACAACTTTAATTAATTTATTGATTTTCATGATCAGATAATGTAGTACCAATATTTTATATATACTATTGGGCTATATTCTATGAATGCTTCCATCTGTGGAGAGTCACTCACTCACTCACTCTCTCTCTCTCTCTTTTTGATCTATCTCATAATTATAAGCACATAAATTGGGGTATGTAAGACTGAAACAGCCATATGTTATATGCAAGCTCTTTTTGTCCTTCTAGGTGAATCCCATTTACTGTACGTGGAGGGTTTTCGATGTTCAGATAACGTACCTGAGGAGCGCGCAACGCTAATGGAGCAGGCCAGGCCGGGAATTGTCAAGGAAAGGTGGTGGGGTGATGAGGAAGTTGTTAGTGAAGTATGGATATCAGTGATTGGGTTTGATATTTGTGTTGTGTTGTACGCATGGTTCTTTATTTTATTTATGAGCTTTTAAGTCACAATATGGGTCAACGTTTCAGCTAAAAATGTCTCAACACCACAGAAATGGACAAACTAGATACCAAAGCTAGGTTGTCTTTGCTTAATTTGCCATGGCATGAGCTCAACCGAAATCGAAATAGCTCGACACTTGAAGGGTAAGCAAATTCGATCGATTACTCATCAATTTTGTAGTTTATAAGTTAGTGCATATCTAAAAAATAGATTCAAATTTGTAAGATTTTTTTTTAACACCATAATCAATAAATCTTTTTTTTTTAAGAGCGGAAAGTCACATGTCCAATAGTGACCCCCTCCCGAATTTATTAATAAAAAGGACTCTCACTTCTGGCGGAGGAATACCTTGGAACAAAAACAAGGTTTACAGATGACCCGAAAAGATCACAACCTGAAAAAAGAAATCCAACTATAACAAACTATAGCTATAACAAGCCTATAATTCAAAAAATTAAAAATAAAAGAAAAACCACCACAAAAGACCAGACATAACATCTCAAAGATGGAAGACCCAAAGAATCCAAATGAATCAGGCCTCTAAGAACTCGAGGCAAATTATAACTATTACAAAAATCCCATTCAGAACCTGAAGCCCCTACCTTAGCTAACCAATCCGCCACCCTATTACCTTCACAAAAAACATGCTGGAATAAATCTTCAAATTTGTAAGATGATCCAATATTTTAGTTATAAAATACTAATCGTTTATGCTAATAATTAATTGATGTAGGAGTTCCCTGATTTGGCAGCGTTTTACATCAGTGGATATTTTATACGTTGATGTAGCAGCAGGCTTCAAATTCAAGAACCCTGGCCAAGTATGAAATCAAACCAATGTATATAAGCTTGTTAATTAACTGGTATGTAAAATCCCCTCCATGTTGCTACAAGATTACTAGGAGTGCCCTAACTTTTAAGTAAAGACATGAATAGCTGTATATAACTAAGTTTTGAAGAGCAAGGGTAAGGTTGGTTGATCATGATGATCATCAGGATCATGCGCGTGGCATGGAGGGGATTCTTTCATTTGCCTTTTCAGTTGTTTTGGAGTACTTTAATATATAATTAGTCCTAATTGACATAATTAAATAAACAAGTGTACCCAACAATGAATTGGCATACATTAATGGGTCTCATCTTTATCCTGACACTTGGTTCCCATGTTTTCGAACTTCCAACTCCTATTTAATTAGATGCTAATTGCTGATGATAATGATGTTTTTCGATATTATGGTATGCAAATATAATGTACCACATCTCTTTGGAAATTATGGGTTTTCATAGCCTAGTTTCATACAGATCATGATCAGTAGGAATGCCTATATATAGATTAAAAATATATACCCTACTGATATATAGATCATCCTCAATACCCTTTTTAATTAGATTAAAAATATATACCCTCCTGATATCAATTAAGATAAATTAGAGTTTATTAGTTACATCTCAAATGTTGGACATTACTATTAGATAGCTAGCTAGAATTCATCATGGTTCATGTACATGATTTCTTGTCCTAGATCTTTTGGTTTAGAATGTAAAAAAAGGTTTTAAATATATAATATGGATACAGAAAATGTCTGCTATTAATGTTCGTGTGCAACTTATGTTAAGAAAAATTGTCACTTAGGAGATTTTTGAATGTTGGATATTTCTTTTGCGCAGCTCATGTAGAAGGCAGTGTATATTTGGGTGATAACACTGTTCCATACAGCTGGATCTTTGCCGCTCAATCACCAGGTCTGGCTCATCAATGATCGATGTGCGAAATTGCAGATGAACTCCACCGACCATTTGTTTTCAAGTATTGTTTTAACTGGATGGACATTTGTATTGTGGATGTTTTTGTACATTAAAGCTTGTAAGAGACATGATTAGCTGCTCCCATTTGTAGTACTTAATTGCCTTCCATTAATGCACCATATGCTAGTGTATAGTAGTAACCTTAAAGGCTGACTGATGTACTAATGTATTTATGTATTGGATGGAAACTTGAATTTATATATATGCTATTATGGTCAAGTATTGGATTAAAGTACTATTTGTTAACATTGTAAATGAGTTGGAGCATTCAATTAGGTACCCTAAAAAAATGATGCATTTTATATACTGGTTTGGAAGCAGGCTCAAAATCCCATTCACGGCGATTTCAAGTTCGCCGTGAATAATTTTTCTAAACACGAAATCTTTTTTGCGGCGAATATTTCTGGTTGTGAAAGAGTAAATATGCCGTGAAGGTTCTTTGCGGCGAATAATTTTCACTGCAAACAATGTTGGTGGCGAAAACTTGTCGCCGCCAAAAAGATATTTCCCCATTGAACCATTCACGATAGACTTGGAAACCCTATTGAAAATCTATTGCAGTGAAGTTAAGCACTGCTATTAATAATCATGGCGATTTAATTGGACGTGAAAAATATTTATTACAACGATTCTTTAACATGCTGCAAATGATTGGGAATTTTTACGATGAATTTTAGCGTATTAGCGAAGATTCTAAACACTGTAATTACTTATTCGTAGTGATATATCACTGGGATCCCAATGATATTTGCGGCGTATTTAACAATATCTGCGGTGAATTTTTTCCCTGCAAATATATATTTTTTGCGTCGATATTTCGTATTCGCTGGGTAATATTTTAAGGGAGTCAACAATTGCGATGAATCTCTGGTGCAGCATAAATCGCTGCTAAAGGGTATTTGCGGCGAAAATGGGGGTTATTGGCGGCAAATGTTGGCGCCGGAAAAGGCCCAATTTCTTGTAGTGAATTAGCTCCTCAGATGTCCTTATTTCTAGGTTTATCTTGGTTACAATTCATTTGCCTAAGGGACCTATTCTCTTGAGACTTATTTGATATCGAACTTCTTGAAGTGATTCTTCACTTTCCAGGATGTACCTATGTACTTACAAGAAAATTGATTATTTGCTGCCAGTTATAATTTTCTATCAAAATGAGTATTGCCTGCCAAAATGAATCTATTTTTGTTACAAATATTCATTTTCTTTGCAAATAACTCATCACAAATGCACATTATTTTTGCAGTGAATTAATTAATTAATTGATGATGGTTTCTATCTTCTTGTAACGACACATGAAATTGTCCTATAAACATATGTTTATGAACTCTAAAGACGGTATGAGCTTTTTGAGAAAGAGGGACCCCACTTATACCTGCATCTTCTTCAGCCTCCCTTCTACCATCTCAATCTCACCCAAATTCTTGGTGGCCCAATGCTAGATCATTATTTCATCCTTGACATGGTCTCCTACCTTCTGCCAAGGGGTGCCTTCAGGATAGGAACAGTCCCACCACCCTAATGGGCCATTTGAGCTTTCATTGTCTTTTTAAATCTTGGTATTCAATAACGTTCGTGCACTGGCCATAAACTTAGTCAAGTTTGCAAAACAAGTTTTGGGGCAAGGAAAACATCACGTTGGATAACTATGATCTACTAATAATCTTGTCAAGATTACCTAATTCTCATCCAGCTTATCTGCTAGCTAGCATCACCTTCCCAATTCAAACGAACACTACAACATAATTGTTTTTTAGTGACGGTTGAAAAATTGTAACAGTCCCCAAACTGTCACTAAAAATATTTTCTATGACGATTTACCATCACTAAAGACAGATGATTTTTTTTTTTTATGTTGGAACGGAGAGAAAATTTACGTTCGAACGTCACATATACGTTAGAACATTGTGGCTCCTTACGTGCAACAGTGAAATGTTTTGGCGCCAATGTTCGAATGTTAGTAAGTAATGTTGGAACGTTAATTGTAAATTTAAATTAAATATGACTCTAATTTAAAAATTATGTGGTTGTTATAGTACATAATTTGTGAACAAGTCTAAAAAATTGTAATATATATTTATATACACACAATTTGTAAAATATAATTATATAATTATATATATAAATATATTTATGTTTATATATGTAAATATATATATATTTATATATACATATATAAATATATATTTATGCTTATATACATTTGAAGTGCAGTGATTTAGTATTAAAGTTGAAAAATGTAACATTAAAAAAGATTGAGAGTTGAAATTGAAAAATAATAGATATACTAAATAATATTGTTCCTTACATATATTAAAATCAAAATACAAAATATGATAGAAGTTCGTTAACAACACTCAGACGAACACGTCGTTCACGAAATTCACACTCTGTATCTCCTCAGTCAAGCTATCAACCTTCTCGTTGAGGATACCTACATGATGGGCTATCTCTGTGACAGACTCCTCTACAGCCACGATCTGTTGATCGATATGTGCAGTCAACTGTGAGACCACCACATCAACCCAAGCAGGCTGTGCATCTGCTGCAGATGTACTCGTCAGCTGCTGACTACTACTCTACACACCAGGCTCAGGCTGCGTCAGACAAACTAGATTCGCTACTGGGGGTGGCTGATGTCGAGGATACCCCCTCGCCTGTCCAATGCTACGTCGATGGGCGCTCATGTCAAGGGAGCTCATCTGATCTGTAACTCGCTCCTTCTGCTGGAGTGGCACTCTTCGAGCAAGTAATATTCGGCTGATGATAACACCGTATGGGAGGTTGCCCAGGGAAACAATGCTCGCCTTATAACAGATCCTCTCAAAGATGCGCAGTGGCAAATCGATGAGATCTCCACGTGCCACTCGTATAAAAAACTATGTCTGAGTCCGACTAAATGTGGTCTTATATGCCACAAGATTCAGGTTTGTTGCAACAATAAGCTACAACATGCGAAAGAAACGTAGTAGATGTATTTGGTTGAAGGCGTTCTTTCTCTCGATCTGCGTGCGGTCTATCTCAATGAGGATGTAGAAATCCTCGTCTCGATCAACATCCCGAGCCTCACAGTCAGTACCTTCGACCTCTGATCGGTTTGTATCTCTGGCAACTAGGCTAACAGATGATGCAGAAGTGCCTATATCTGCATCGAGTGTGCTGTGTCTAGATGTAGATGTGCGAACGATAGTTGTCTAATGTGTGACGCCCCCAAATTCCGCTTGGGATCAGACGGACATTTGAAGTGTCGAGACATGCAACACAAGGTTACCTGCCCCTGTTCATGACATATAAGATGCAATATTCCTAACATGCATCTAGCATTATGCAATATTCGCAGCGGATAATTTTTTTCTTTAGCAATACTATGCACTAAACCGAAATATCCCAAATACTTAAAAACATACTTCATACATAATGACATACTAAACAACTTAGATCACAACATGTCGCCAGTCTGAGAGTCAATTGTAGTCGATATCTCAACTACTCGATGAATCCCGAGGAGCTCGGTGATCACATCTTGTGAAATCTTAAACAAAACACAACATACATTTACGGTGTGAGAGGATGCATCCCGAGACATGGAGCACATCCCCATATAAAACTCTCGAACTATTGAGGGTTATACCTTCCCCCTCAATGTGCAGATATTTCCCTAGCCTCTATTGATGAACACATCTCTGAGGTTCGTCTGCTCCCATTTAAGCTCGTCGAACTCAATGATCTGGACCTCTCGCTCCACCATAACAGTATGAGCCCCGATCCAAGCAATGTCCTCAGTGGCTCATTCCCTCCCCATTTTCCTGGTATGCAAAGGATGAGCCATATCCTGAAAATAGAAAAGGAAAAAAAAATTATTAGTACTGTTACTGCATCTTTCATATTAATTTTAAACTGTTTTGCATTAACGTTCGAATATAATATAACTTGATGTTCGAACATTTTACCTAAAGAAAGATGCACGTTCTTTAGATAAAAATTATATTAACGTTCGAACATAATATAATATACACGTTTGAACGTTAAGGGCATAACAAATAAGAATTTTGAAATGTGTTACATTCGAACGTTGTGCCTTCCAGTTCGAATGTATGTTTTTTAAGTTCAAACGTTACTAAATATTTACATTCGGACGTAAAATATTGACTTCTGCAACGTGGAAGACAAAATGGCAGATAAATTAAAAAGTAGTACATTCGAATGTTAACATTTGAACGTGGAAGACATAACTGTTATGTAATTGAAAATTCGTACGTCCGAATGTTTTGTTGAAACGTTCAAACGTTTCAACACAGAATGACTAAGTCGACTCAGCCATTCTTGAAAATCACATATATTGGGTTCTAAGTGGCCAGATGCCACCATAAAAATGAAATATACACTTTAAGAAACTTTTCTACGGTGACCATTAGACCAATGGCAACCCGTGGTGGCAGAAAAGTGGAGTTGAAAATCCAGCCACCACTAACGTTCGGTTTACACAAAATCCTAATAAATCTTAAAAAAAAAAAGAGGTAAGAGGACAAAAGAGGGATGCCTATATTTTTGTGACGGTTGTGGCGGGGTTTGACGGCAGCTTGCAACTGTGGAGAGATAACGGTTTAGTTCTGAGAATGAAATTTCCTGTTTCAGTTTTGGGCTTAAACACAGGAAACGTTCAAACATCATTCCGAGTCACGTTCGGACGTTTGATGATTTAATTCCCAAAAATATATTAGTAATATATTTTATTATTAATATATGTTATATATTATAATATATACTATAACATATCCCGAACGTAATCTAATATTATATTATAATATATATACTAGTTTCTTGAAATTTAACTATAACTGTTGTGCTCAAAATATACTTCTTTTGCACTTATATACAATGAGCACATGGACAGATTTAGGACAAAAGGCGTAGAGAATATAGAGGCAAGACACGAGGAAGAATTTTCCAGATGGTTTGAACAACGTGTATGAACTAAAATTATATATATGTTACATTTTGAAATTTTTAACTCTGGGTAATTTTTAATAAATATATACTATTTCAATTGTTAAATTTTGAAACAACGTGCTCATGATATCAGACCAGTTTGTCCTGAATTGTATGCATTGGCCCGTGGTCTCTCAAATAGAGCATTTCGATACACTGCATGCATGGTTCGCAGTTATAGATTCCATACTTTGGACCGTGAACATAATAGAAAGACTCAAAACTCTGGTGTGTTGGTCATGGGGAGTCATGAAACAGATGATATTGACTATTATGGTGTAGTACGTGATATTATTGGATTGAAATATCTGGGTGGGTCTGTAACATATGTCTTTAAATGTGATCGGTGGGATCTAGGTGGTGGTCAGGTTTCAATACATAGGGATAATCACTTTATGAGTGTCAATACTGCATCTAAATGGTACGAAGATGATTCATTCGTATTGGCTTGTCAAGCTACCCATGTCTATTACTTGATTGATCCAATGAAAAGTACTGATGAAGATAGTGGAGAGATAACTTGGCAAGTCGTATAAAAATTTGTCCCTCGAAATATATATGAAGCAGGAACGAGTGCAAATTAGATGACACTCCGATTGTAGAGACATACCAGGAAGATGGAGAGGGTATTAAATTGTTTGTTGACCTTGGTGCACTCAAGTTGCTCCCCATGTGTAGAGATGACGTCCCCCCCATCCATCTTGACCCATCCCTATTAAATGATCATTAAATTCAAATAAGTGAGGAGGAAGAAGAACAAGAAGAGTCTAAAAAGAAGACGAATTAGAATCTGGGGAGGAGGTGGATAAGGAGGACGAAGAAGAGATTGATGATGATGACAAAGATGTTATTGATGAAGATTTTGAAACAAGCATGGAAAATACATCAGAAGATAAAGAATGAAAGTAATAAATATTTTATTCATATAGGTGACTATAAAATATTATACTTTTCATAATTTTTTCTAATTAATTTTCTTTGATATAATTAATCATAAAAATGATGCCGCCAAAACAACAACAAATAAATGTGCCTCCTCCGCCAAGTCCAAGTCCCAAACCCATTGAGGACTCCCCACCCAAGGAATCTACTCCTCAAGATCAAGTTAACACGCAAGAGAACAACAACCAGTCGACACCTACTAGTAAGAAAATGTCGTTGATAATTAATTATATAATTAATACTGTTGTCTCAATAACTATATAACTATAATTATACAATTATCATATAATAGATGTATTTGCTCGTCGTGGTCATGGCTATACACGTAGCATCTCTCTTGAGAAAAACAGAAGGCATGGAAAACTCAAGATTCCCATTCTTGATAATTCCACTGGAGGAGTGGATGATAGTGTAGCAGGGCTTTTCTCCTATATTGGCACGATAGTTTGAGTTTATACTCTATTTTATGTGCGCTCATAGCGACATATTCTGAATGAGATTAAGGAGCACATTCGAAGTCGTGTATGATGAGTTTACTTTGAGAGTACATTTTTTTCACCTAGATTAGTATGTCATTTTTTTACCTAATTCACTTATTAGGATGAATTCGACCTCGACTTTAGCCGTAGCGAGGATTTGAGAATTGTGAATGAGTTGATGACTACACTATTTCGACGTCACAAGGGGCGATGTCATGACCATTTCAAGAAGTTTGAGACGTTGGAAGAGGTTGCACAGTCCCCTTTCTAGCAGATGAAGTTAGATGATTAGAGAAAGTGTTGTGATCTTTTTGCATCTCTAGATTATCAGGTATTCTACATTTATATTTTTTAATTATTTACATTTATATTCGTTCTATATATTATATGTATATATATTACAATTAACATTCTTAATTAATTTTGTAGTACTTAAGTTCTACAAATGCACAGAATAGATCCGCTCTGACTGTCCACCATCTTGCTAAAAAAATGGTAATTAAAGAATTATAGAATTGATTTATTTTTATGATATTCTTTTATTTAAGTACTAACATTATATTTTTATAATTGCTAATGTCGCTTTGTTAGAAACATAACGATCCTGAAAACTTTTCCCTCATTTATGTCTATGCTACTGCTCACACTAATGAGCGTAGTAAGTGGATGGATCCTGCCACTGCAGATAATTATGTAAGCAGTATTAATTTTGTTAAATAAATTATACAACATGTAAATAATTTATTTTTTATTTGTATTTCTTTTAATACATTACTTATTGTGTGTTTTCTTTCAAATAGTAGGAAAAAATGATGGAGATGCAGTCAGCTTCTAGGATTCCTCTCCTAATGACATAGACATATTCACGCAAGTGCTCGGGCCGCAGTCTAGTATGACAAGATGTTTGGGACGATCTTTCAAGCATAAATGTTCATCCTCCTCAACCTCATCGACTTCACAAATTAATAACTTTACCAAAGATTTAGAAGATGCACGGTGCGAGAATGAGTATATGAGGTCGAGACAACAAGAGTTAGAGTTTCCCTTAGAGTGACAGTCTCATTTTTAGATGCGTTTGCAAGACCAACAGAGAGACCAGGAGGAAAGAAAATGTAGTGAAGTCTAAGAGCAAGTGCAGTGAGAGATGATGGTATAAATGGAGCGTGTTATGTTGTTGCAACAAAATCGTGGTGGGCGAGGAAAAAAGAAGAAATGAATTTTATCAAATTTATCAGTGTATATAACTAATTATAATATCTAATTTTGAAACCTTATAAGACATTGTTAGTTGTTAATTGATGGTGTGTAATATGATACAATTGGTATGTTTTTTAATTTTATGAAATTAGTATTTCTGATCTGTACGTTCGAATGTAAATAAAAAACTTTCGAACATTGGTTTACATTTGAACCAATGTTCGAACATGGGTTTACATTTGAACCAATGTTCGAACATGAATACACAAAATTATATAATAACATTCAAACGTAGGCCTCAACGTTCAAACGTACTCACCCTCAAATGAACAAAACGATCGAATGTTTAAACGGTTAACATTCGAACAAACCTCCAAATGTACCACTTGCGTTCGAACGCTTCTTCATTATCATTCCAAATAACGTTCGAACGTTAAACCCGTTATGTTTCAACATTGGTCCGTTAACATTTGAACGGAAATTTGAACGTTTTTTACAATTAACGTTTGGACACATAAACATTCGAACGCAAATATGATTCGTTCGAACTAGAATCAACGAACGTCAACTTCTGTCATTCAAATGCCAATCGATCGGGTTGACGTTTGAACATTCAGTTGGAGGATATCCGAGTGTTACTTTCTGTGACAGATCTCAACCATCCCAAAAAAAGGGAATATTTGAACGTTACACCAAATGAAACACCTCCAACTGTCACTAAAAATACTTTTAGTGACAGTTTAACAGTAAACTGTCACCAATTATTTTTCTATGACGCACATAAGGTGACGGTCGTGGTGACAGTTTCAAATCATCACCAAATATTTTTAGTGACATTTTGATTATTTTTTGTGATGGTTTCCTCTGTCATAGAAGACAAATTGTGTTGTAGTGAAAGGACATATTGCCTAAGCTAGTGGGATTGTTTGTATCTTTGATCGATGGTGAAGAGGTACCATTTTGTTAGTCTCTTCTGATCACTTTGTCCTTAGATGAAGTGGCTAATAAATAATTTGTATATCTCATTAATGAGTTGGTCAATCTTGTCTTTAATATGTTAAATTATCATCATGTTAGCCTTTCCTAACGTACGTACGTGGTTTGGAAGGATATATCTACGTACACATGATTTCAACGGAAATTGCTTGTAAACTCACGAGGGCCTTTTAGGTTTTTGAAGTTCTCCGTGGTGTCCACAGTTCTATCATACATCTCCATCAGGGAATCTTCAACTTCAAAAGAAGGGCAGGCTCTGTGATATTACGCAAGATGGGGCCGGAGACAATCTTTTGGATAAGGTAGTCTAGAATCCCATGCAAGTGGTACTTCCCCATTCATGGCCTCCATCACTTTGTCTAGTTTGGCTTCTTATCCTTGAACTTTTCACCAATCTCCTTGAACCTTCCCTATCCCTCTTTGTTTCCTCATATTTCTCTTATTAATTAATGTCACGAGGGTTTAATTTAATTATGTAGTTATTATAATTACAATGCTATAAGAAACAAGCCGTACGACAAACTATGGCGAAGTGGAAAAATCTATTTTGAATTGACTACACACACACACAGAGTCATGATTATGTGTGTCTACTTTGGATAGTGATTATGGCATCAATACTATTCAAGAACGCTCCAAGAATCTGAGAAGTTGAACTAGAATTTGGCCTCAGGTCCTCCCATAGGGGGCCATGACGGCCAAGAATGTCGAGGCAGGTCGATGTTCCTTTGCAAAACTGGTCTCTGTGGTTCCGCAACCACTTCTAGAATTATCGGTGCCTCATCGTGGGCCAAAGTATGTGGATGGAGAAATATGTTTTCAGTTCACTAAGGAGGAGATTGCTCGATCTGTGGAACCTTTTCGTTTCTCTATTGTGTTGAAGTTTCTAAGATAGAGACCCTCGTTGGATGTGATTAGGTCGTTTATACATCTCCGCTGGGGATTATCTTGCATGCCGATGGTTACAGCTATGCTGAGACCAAGAAATGTTTTCATTCGAATGACAAATGAGCAAGACTTCTTGAAAGCAATTTCTCGTGAATCTTGTGAGGTGAATGGGGTTCAGTATCGAGTTTTTCATTAGAAACCAGATTTCAAAGAAGATGAGGAACCGTCGTTGGTCCCAGTTTGGATAGTGCTGCCGGGTCTACCACCAAATTTTTATCATGAATCTTTTCTAAAGATTTTCACTGCTCCGATTGGTAGATACATTAGAAGAGATAATCCAACAAAATGTGCAACTCGCATAGATGGAGCACGTTTATGCTTGGAGATGGATGCATCAAAAGAACCGATTTCTTATTTTTGGATTGGGATGCCAGGGTCGGGACGTAAGCAGGAAATTCTTTTTGAGACGCTTCCAGTGTTCTGTACCAATTGTAAAGTTCAAGGGCATAACGCTCGTACCTGCAATTTGAATAATCGGAAAGAAGGAGAAAAGATTTGGATACGAAAGAAGGTAAAAGATACTGAAAAAACAGAGCAACAAGCGGTAACAAATGTCGAGTTGGATAAAGGCAAGGGACTAATGATGATGGATGCAGGAATGGAACAAGGATATTCGAAAAAAAAAATAGTTTTGTCTCAGGATCGACAACGGGATTGGGGTGCACAAGATCAACAATAGGACCTGGGTGAAAAGGAGGGGAATCTCTGGATAATTTGGAGGGACAAGAAACGGATGTTAGGTTGATTGAAGAAAATGTATTATCTGGTAAGGAATATCATGTTGAGGAGATAGAAGACGAAGTAATAGAGGGCATGCAAATGAATGATATGGTGAATTTGGTAGGGGAGGGATTGCCGGAAGAGAGGCTTGCTGGGGTTGTTGACAACGAAAATTTGGAGAGTAATTTGAATTTTGAAAAGGGAGTAGAGCAGATAGTTTCAGACTAGATACGGTCTCTGAACCAGATACGGAGTTAAATGTGGAACATTTCTCTAAACAAAAAGACTATGCTTCGGATAATGAGGGTGCGGATGATAAGCGAAAAGGAGCTAGGAAAATCTTTCAAAAGTTAGAAGTTCGAATCGGGTGAGTTCTCGGCCTAATAAATTTTCCTTATGATTGGCCCTATTTTATCTTGGAATATTAGAGGGTTTGGTACTTCTAGAGGTCGATTAAAAAATTTGGTTAGGAAATTAAAACCGAAAATTGTTGCTTTAATGGAACCTTTTGCTTCATCGGATAAGGTGCAGGATGTCATACGGTTTCTACATATGGATAAGTTTATTACTAATGATGGGGAGTCTGGTAAGATTTGGGTGCTTTGGCAAGATGATATTTCAGTTCAGCCGATTCTTTGTAAAGAACAATATATTTTAATTCGTGTTGGGGTTGGAGATAATACTGTCATGTGCTGCTTCGTTTACGCCAAATGTAATATGGTTGATAGGAGAGAAGTGTGGGAGTCCCTTAATGGTCAAATAATAGGAAATGAACCTTGTATCGTTGTAGGGGATTTTAATATTATAAGGGAAGATTCGGAACGTCGAGGTGGTAGACCACGTCCGAGAATGGCAATGGAGGATTTTAATAATTGGATAAATAATTGTGGTTTAATGGACATGAAATCGTCAGTAAGAAGGTTTTCTTGGTGTAATGGCCAAAGAGGGTTATCACGTAGTTGGGAAAAATTGGATAGAGGGTTATTAAATGCTAGTTGCATGATCAGATTCCCAAATGTGAATAATTGCTATTTATCGAGATCAACATCAGATCATTCGCCTATACTTATTCAACTTCAGTCTGATCTTTTTTTGTATGGACCTTCTCCATTTCGGTTTCAACAAATGTGGATTGAGCATCTAGATTTTCATCAGTTTGTAGGAAGAATTTGGAAAGAGGGAGTGGGTGGAATGGGACTTCTGAAGTTGGCTTTTAAGCTTAAAAAATTAAGAGGTGCTTTACGTGAATGGAATAAATGTATTTTTGGTAGAACCGAAGTTCATATTCAGGGGTTAGAAACCAAAATTGAGGAATTAGAATCCAAGCTTCAACAGCATTGGGACCCGGGGATCGAACAGGATCTGGTGAGTAAAAATATGGAATTAGCTAGTTGGCGTAGTCGGGAAAAAATTAGATTGGCTCAAATGGCTAAAATTAAATGGCGTGCGGAAGGGGATCAAAATTAATCTTTCTTTCATGCGTATTTATCTTATAAAAGGAAAAAAAGAGTCACGGAAATGAGGCTTCAAGATGGTACTTATTTGAGATTTCCTGAGGAGATCCATTTAAGTGCAGTCAATTATTTCTCAAATTTTTTACAAACAGAAAGTCAAGATAGTCTACCGGATTTGTCTCATATTATATCGTCTGTTATATCATTGGAGGAAAATGACGCTATTGGTGCAATTCCTTTGATTAATGAAGTGAAAAATGCTTTGGACTCCATTCCATCTAATAGTGCGCCAGGGCCGGATGGTTTTGGATCGGGTTTTTTTAAGAGTGTCTGGGATATTATTAAGGTGGATATGATGCAAGCGGTGGAAGAATTTTTTAGAGGAGGTAAATGGTCGAGATTTTATACATCTTCATATGTGGTCTTAATCCCTAAGATGGATAAGCCGACAGGGTTTGATAAATTTAGACCAATAAGTCTTTGTTCGGTGTTTTATAAAATTTGTTCAAAGGTGATTGTAAACCATTTGGCTATTTTGCTTCCAAAAATTATTTCCGTTGAGCAAGGTACGTTTATTCCTGGAAGAAGTATATTTGAAAACATTAGTCTAACTCAAGAAATAGTTCATTCTATTAATAAAAAAAATTCATGGGGGAAATGTGGTATTGAAGCTTGATATGGCCAAGGCATATGATCGTGTTGAGTGGGAGTTCCTCTTGAAGGTGCTCCAATCTTTTGGTTTTTCTCCTGCAGTTTGTGGATTAATTAGGGAGTGTATTACTACGCCTTGGTACTCGATATTAATGAATGGTACAACGAAAGGTTTTTTTAAAGGTGGTAGAGGATTGAGGCAAGGCGATCCTTTGTCGCCTTATTTGTTTATTATATTACAAGAGGTCCTTTCTCGACTAATAAAACAAAAGGTGGCAGAAAAAAGTTTTGGACATTTCTCTCAACCTAGAGGTACGATTTTAGTATCTCATCTAATGTATGTGAATGATGTGGTCATTTTCACTAATGGTGGCTGTCGATCAATTCGGTGTCTTCTAAATCTTTTGAATACATATGAGAAGTGGTCGGGTCAATTGATTAATAAAGAGAAAATTGCTATGTATTTCTCAAAAAAACTTCCGATGGATAGAAGAAGGAATCTCAAAAGATTGACAGGGTTTTCGGAAGGTGAGTTTCCATTTAAATATTTGGGGGTGCCTATCGTTTCGGGAAGAATGAAAATTGGTGATTTGGAAGAGTTGGAGAACAAGGGTCAAAGAAAAATTAGTTGTTGGAAAATGAAATTACTATCAGCGGGGGGCAGAGTGATTCTATTGAGGCATGTTCTGGCTAGTATGGCGTTACATCAATTAGCAGTTTTACAAGTTCCAAAGTTAATTATTTCTTCATTAAATTGGTTAATGAGCTCTTTTTTTTGGGGAGAAAGGGATGGAAAGGGTAAGAAAAAATGGGTTGCTTGGAGGAATATTTGTAAGCCAATAGAAGAAGAAGGATTGGGTATTAGATCGTTTGATGATATGCAAAAGGCCCTTCATTTAAAACTTGCTTCGAAATTGATGCATGAAGATTCTCTTTAGACAAATTTTTTTCGTTCGAAATATGTGGGGAATAAACCTTTGATGCTGCTGGATTCTCAAAACGGTACTAGTTTTTGGCAGATGATTGTTAGAAGTATCCCCACAGGTTTGAACCATTCTAAATGGAAAATTCGAGAAGGTAATGTTTTCTTTTGGTATGATAAATGGCTGGAGCAGGGGCCTCTAGCAGATAATTTTTTTGTGAGTGAGCAGCCTCTTTCGAAGATTAAAGATTGTCACTTGGATAGAGGATGGGATATGGCTCGGTTAGAGAGGCTTGTGGGGACTGAGAATGCAGAGAGGGTTCTAGAGGTTATTGCTAATTGTAAGGAAGGAAGTGATTTGTTAATCTGGACTACTAGTGAGAGTGGTAAGTTTTCAACAAAATCAGCTTGGGAATGTGTTCGTGTTAGAGGACAGAATTTTGAGGGGCATAAATGGATTTGGAATAGTATACTTCCAAAAAAATTTTATGTACTAATGTGGAAGGCATGGCATGGAGCTTTAGCAGTGGATGATAAAATTCGGAGAATTGGCATCCCTTTAGTCTTGAGATGCAACTGCTGTATTCAAGGAAAATATGAAGATTTAAACCATGTTTTATTTGATGGTGAAGTGGCTGCTGAAGTCTGGAAAAAAATTGGAGTTATGCTTGGTCTACCAATTGGCAGAAACTGGTATGAAACCTGCCTTAGTTGGTTTCGGAGAGCTTCAAATGCCTCTCAAATAGGTGTCATTTTGGGTGTATTACCTACATTTATTTCGTGGAGGCTATGGACTAGGAGATGCAAGGCCAGTATGGAAGGGAAGATTGAATCTGGTCAAGTTGTGTGGCAATCTATCAAACAGTGGGTGGGTGCTATCTGTCAAGGGTTATCAAAGCCTAAGAAGTTTACTCAGACTGACTTTTACCTTCTTAATTATTTCAATATACAGAAAGTTCCAATCAAGCAACAACAGATTAATTATATAGCATGGTCTAAGCCGGCACATAGTCGAGTGAAGTTAAACACGGATGGAAGCAGTCTAGGGAATCCAGGTGTGTCAGGAGCAGGAGGTGTGATTCGGGATATGCATGGAAGGTTGTTGTTAGCTTTTTCTAAGAATCTCGGGTATGGTAATAGTACTTATGCAGAGTTACGAACGCTAGTGGAGGGTGTTAATCATTGTAAGAAAATGAATTTCAGTGCAGTAGATATTGAAATGGATTATAAAGTGATTCTGGCATGGTTAGATAATAACAGATGTGGTAGCTGGTATTTGGAGGATTTTTGGGAGGAATTGCAACTCCAGCTCATTAATATGGATATACGGTTTATGCACATTCATAGGGAAGGCAATGCGGTTGCGGATTAGTTAGCTAGAAGGGGGGCTAGTGATGGTGATGCGGAATGGCAGAGTATGGTTTCTCCTCTGTTACGGGGTTTGATAAGAGTTGATAAATGGGGTCTCCCTTCAAGTAGGCAGAAGAAATAGATGAGCTTAACTGGTGTGTGTTGCCGGTTCTGTTGCTGGTTAAGTGCAGATTTATGTTTAGTGGAGGAGTGGTTCGAGTTTGTATCTTGTTTTTGCATTTATAGGCATGTTTTTTTTTTGCGTTTCGGTTTTTGGTAAGGTTAGGAGGGGTCTGCTGCTTTAGGTGGCTTTGTAAGTTTGGTTTTGGGTTTTGATTTAGATATAAGGGATGGTTTGTAATTCCCGAGTGTCTTTTTTGTTAATAAAATTGGGACAGGGTCGCTAATGGACAGGTGGCTTCCGACTATTCTATAAAAAAAAAAAATATCTAGCTAGCTAACTTGTGTATATAGTTACATCTTAAGATTTATAGTGGAATTAAAATTAAGACTTGTCCATTTTTCTTACATGAATGCTTTCGAATTGTTTATAGTTTTTCTAAAAAACAAACTTTAATTATGCTCTTAAGAACTATTTCCCAAAAACACCAGCCAAATCAAGTATAACATCCCATGCCTCTATGGTTAAGAATAATGCTATTTTGGAAAACAGTAGGGAGCAAAATGCTACTACTTTTTTTTTTTTTTTTTTTTTTTTTAAATTTAAAACAAGTCGCTTATGAAATAGGCATAAGAGATTCCAAAATCTTCGGAAGGAAAGAATGACATCATATTGTAAACAAATTTCAGTTGTAAAACATCTTCAAATTCATGCATTCATTTACATTCAAGTTTTACTTTCTTTCTCCTGTCTCTTTGCTAGTACACACTATTAAACCCTCGTGTGTTAAGGTTAGTGACTCTTGCAGTAATAGTTCACCCTCTTACAATATCATATTCTTGTACTTATTACATTTCAAATAAGGGGATTTCAAAGAATAGGCTTATATATATATCCATAATTTAAAACATGTACATATAGCATACTTTAAAAATAACTTTTTGTTTATAAAAAACAGTGAGAAGGGTATGGTCACTTACCTTGAGCCTAGCTTTAGGCATTAGCTACTCTTCTACAATTTAAGATACAAGCACTTCAACAGGCACATATGCATGCACACACACACACACACACACACACACATGCATGTCGTTACATTAACATCCACTTAAGCGGATAGTAATTTAAATCTAGAGTCTTTCCTAGAGTGATCTTCTAATCACGTGCCTAACTCGGTCATGTTCTTGGTTACGAAACGCTAATGCAAACTTAATTCATAAACTTCTTACCTGAATGTTTCTTGAGTCCCTAAACATTCAATTAGTCCTTTAATCTTTGCTAGGTTACTTTAATCACTTTAGTCCATCAATTTCTATCACAATTCATATGTATGTACTCTAAGATGTTAAAACCTAATCTTGTCTATGCAAAATCGTGACTATACATGCAATTGATACCTGTTATGTTAGTGTCAACCATTTCGAGAAAAGCATATGTGCACGTGGAAAGACACGAGTACTGGATTGTTTATGTGAAATAGGAACTTATCCTTCTGTTACAGTTTTTTCTGTTACAACTTAAGTTCTATAAATAGAGGCCTTTAATTATACTTGAGGGATGATTGATATAGAGAGAATACATGAGAGAAAAAGAGGGAACATTTGCAGTAAGGCCCCAAGAAAGTGTGAGGTGTGCATGAGAGAGTGTTCTTGTAATCTCAAGTTTGTATTTGATAATAAATAAAGGAAAGTCTCTTGATTATTGTTGCCGTGAATGTAGATCACTAGGATAGGACCACATAAATTCTTTTGTGTTCTTTACATTTCTTTTACAAATCTTAGCATCTGAGTTGGAGGCATTAACCACACTAAGCAATTCAGAGTTTCAAAAAGTGGTATCAAGAGCTTTGGTTCAGATGGGAAATGCCAAGTTCGATGTAGAGAAGTTCAACGGGAAAAATGATTTTGGGTTATGGAGGATCAAGATGAGAGCTCTTCTAGTTCAACAGGGCCTTCAGGATTCACTTCTTGGTGAAAAGAACATGATTTCTTTGCCTGAAAAAATAAAAACTGAGATCTTGCAGAAGGCTCACATCACTCTAATTCTTTCCCTTGGTGACAAAGTCTTGAGAGAGGTTGCCAAGGAAGAGACAGCAGCAGGGGTTTGGCTAAAGTTAGAAAGCCACTATATGACCAAATCCTTGGCAAATCAACTCCATAAGAAGACCAAGCTTTACACCTTTAAAATGACCCCAAGTATGTCTATGGAAGAACATCTTGAGTTTAACAAGATCATCTTGGATCTTGCAAACATAGACACATTAAAATTGATGATGAGGATCAAGCTATTCTATTACGTACTAAGTTCTTTAGACACCTCATATGCAAATCTTAAAGAGACTATAATGTATGGTAGAGAAAGCTTGACCTTAGATGAAGTGCGGTCTATTTTGCACTCAAGAGAATTGCAAAACAAGGTTGACACAAAAACAGAAACTGGGGAAGGTTTGACAGTAAGAGGTAGAGCAGAAAAACAAAGTCACAAGGGAAGGAATAACAAATCAAGGTCAAAATCAAAAGGGAAACAACTCAAGTGTTTTGTATGCCACAAAGAGGGGCACTTTAGAAGAGACTACCCTGAGAGGAAACAAAACCTTGGAAACAAGCCTAAGGGAGAAGGAAATGCTGCTATTGTATTAGATGGATATGACAGTGCTGAAGTGTTGAATGTCTTTGAGGTAGATTTTGGCAAAGAATGGATTTTAGACTTAGGGTGTTCATTTCACATGTGCCCTCGAAATCATGGTTTGAGACTTTCACTGAAGAAGATGGAGGGATGGTGATCCTTAGTAACAACAAGACCTGCAAGATTCTAGGAATATGGTCAGTCAGATTGAAGCTACTTGATGGTATGGAAAGGCTACTGAAGGAAGTAAGGTACATACCAGAGTTAAAGAGAAATTTAATTTCTCCTGGGATGCTTGACCAATCTGGGTGCTCTTTCAAGTCAGAATCAGGGGTATTAAAGGTGACAAGGGGATCTTTAATAATAATGAAAGGTATCATAAAAAATGGCCTCTATACACTGATAGGGAAAACAATATGTGGTTAGGCATCATTTGTTCATATCAAAATGGATGACATGGTTGTGTTAAGTGAGAAAGAATTGGGACATGTCAGTTCCAAGAACTCCAGAAGCAAGGCCTGTTAAGTGAGAAAGAATTGGGAGAATTACCATTTTGTGAAGACAACATAATTGGAAAATCCACAAGGACCAGTTTCAAGCCTGCAGTCCATCACACCAAACATGTTCTGGACTATATTCATTCAGACTTGTGGGGAGTTGCAAGGGTTAGTTCTCATGGTGGAGGAAACTATTTTTTATCCATCATAGATGACTACTCGAGAAAGGTATGGATTTATATCCTTAAAAACAGAAGTGATACATTTGTTAAGTTCAAGGAATGGAAAACTTTAGTTGAAAACCAGGTGGGAATGAAGGTGAAGAAACTCAGAACTGATAATGGACTAGAGATCTTATCAAAGGAGTTTAACACTTTCTATCAAAATGAGGGGTTGGCTAGGCACAAGACAGAGAGAGAAATCTCTCAACAAAATGGTCTAGTTCAAAGAATGAACAGGACCATTTTGGAGAGGGTAAGGTGCTTGCTATCAAGCTTAGGCCTGCCAGAATCATTTTGGGCAGAAGTTGCTGCTACAACAGTATATTTGATAAATAGAAGTCCCTCATCAACAATTGACTTTAAGACCCCTCAAGAAATGTGGTCAGGAAAACCCTCAAGGTATGACTACTTGAGAGTGTTTGGCTGTGTTGCCTATGCTCATTCAAGAACAGACAAGCTAGAACCTCGAGCACTTAAGTGCCTCTTTGTGGGGTATCCATAAGGGGTCAAAGGCTACAAATTGTGGGTTGATGAACCTGGAAAACAGAATGTATGATTAGTAGGGATGTGACTTTCAATGAACAACAAATGGCTCAAGTACAAAAGGAAACAACTGAAATAACACAAAACCTTGTCTTTGACAATATGCAACTTGAGGTGGAGCAAGGAGAAACCACACTAATTCAACTGGGTGATCAAGTTGGGAGAATTGAGGAATCAAGCTCAGATGACAGACATCAAGGTGGAGTAAACTCTTATAACTTGGTAAGAGACAGGCAAAAGAGAGTTATCAAGCCACCTCAGAGATATGGGTATGCTGAGTTGGCTGCATTTACTTTGACAGTTGCTGAAGAGGTAGTGGATTTAGATCCAAGATCTTTTCAAGAAGCCATGGGTAGTAAGGAGGTTGATAAATGGTTACTTGCAATGCAAGAGGAATGGAGTCTTTGAACAAAAATAAAACATGGGTACTGGTTACTAAACCAGAGAAACAAAAATTGATAGGATCTAAGTGGATTTATAAGAGAAAAAAAGGCATACCAGGGGTTGAGGGTCCAAGGTATAAAGCAAGATTGGTAGCCAAGGGGTTTACACAGAGAGAAGGGATTGATTACAATGAAATCTTTTCTCCAATGGTCAAGCGCACCTCCATAAGGCTACTGCTTGCTTACACTGCCTATGAAGACTTGAACTTGGAACAATTGGATGTAAAAACAACCTTCTTACATGCAGACCTCGATGAGGTCATATACATGCAGCCACCAGAAGGGTATTCAAATGAGATCAACAACAATCAGGTGTGTTTACGCAAGAAATCCCTATATGGACTTAAACAGTCCCCTAGGCAATGGTACAAAAGGTTTGATTCACACATAGTTGAAAATGGGTTCAAGAGAAGTAGGTATGATAGCTGTGTGTATTACAAGAAAGTTGGGAAAGTCTTAGTGTATCTATTGCTGTATGTAGATGACATGCTAATTGCATGTAAAGACTTCAATCAGATTGAACAAGTCAAGTGCTTACTGAAGTTAGAATTTGAAATGAAAGAACTAGGACCTGCTAAGAGAATTTTGGGAATGGAAATAGTACGAGACATGAATAAAAGGCTACTCTACTTATCACAATAAACATATATTTCAAATATTCTTAAAAGGTTTGGCATGGATCATTTAAAATCTGTAAGCACTCCCATGGGGCAACACGCAAAACTGTCAGTCACACAAGCTCCTCAAACAGATGAAGAAATAAAGTTTATGCATAAAATACCTTATGCTAGCATGGTGGGAAGTGTAATGTGTTCCATGGTCTGCTCTAGACCTGACTTGACCTATGCTGTCAGCATAGTCAGTAGATTCATGAGCAACCTTGGAAAACCCTATTGGCATGCTATCAAATGGGTGTTTCAGTATTTGTTTGGTACAACTTGTTTGGGACTGAAGTTTTGTGGAAACTCAAAAAAGGGAAGTGAAATAGAAGGTTTTGGGGACTCCGATTATGCTGGAAACATAGACACCCTAAAATCTTTAATAGGTTTTGTGAAGAGCCATCAATTGGAAGGCAAATTTGCAACCAATTGTTGCCAACTGAGGTTGAATACAATGCCATGACTGAGACAATAAAGAAGGCTATATGGCTGAAAGGTATATCTAAGGAGTTAGGCATGTTTGAAGGGAATATCAAAGTCTACTGTGATAATCAGAGCTCCATTCACCTTGATAAAAATCAGGTATATCATGATAGGTCAAAACATATCGACATTAGGCTACATTTTGTAAGGGACATCATTTCAGCTGGAGAGATTGGGGTAGAAAAGATCTCAACAGAAGAAAATCCATCTGACATGATGACTAAGTCACTACCAACAGTCAAGTTCAGACATTGCCTAAACTTGATCAATATGGAAAAATGCCAAGCCACTTAGAGGGGATCTGCAGCAACAGTCAAAGAGGGGAAAAGGCAGCTTGGAAGGTCTAAATGATTTCCAAGGTGGAGAATTATTACGTTAGTATCAACCATTTAGAGAAAAGCACACGTGCACATGTGGAAAGACTTGAGTACTAGACTGTTTCTGTGAAATAGGAACTTATCCTTCTATTACAATTTTTCTGTTCCAACTTAAGTTCTATAAATAGAGGCTTTTAATTGTACTTGAAGGATGATTGATACAGAGAGAATACATGAGAGAAAAAGAGAGAACATTTGCAGTACCAAGAAAGTGTGAGGTGTGCATGATAAAGTGTTCTTGTAATCTCAAGTCTGTATTTGATAATCAGTAAAGTCTTTTGACTGTTGCTACCGTGGATGTAGATCACTAGGATTGAACCACGTAAATTCTTTTGTGTTCTTTACATTTCTTTTACAAATCTTGGCATCTAAGTTGGAGGCATTAACCACACTAAGCAATTCAGAGTTTCAACAAGAAATGTTTTAGGTTAAATGTCTCTAACCTTAATGCATTCACACATGTTCAAGCTTTATGCTATATGTCACCCAAACAATCAATATTTCTCCATTACAAAATCTGCCTTTGGGTTTAAACTATCAAAGAAATGGGACTAGATCCTCAAATTCATGTAAAAGTTCATACAAATTATCATCCTATATGTATGCTTGGTCCAACCCATGTATAATCATGCATCATATTGCCATAAGACATAAATCTAGCATGTGCATACTCCAGCCCTATATGAAACCCAAATTTTCTTTAATTCCACATGATCTATCAATCCTATCATAGAGAGAGAGAGAGAGAGAGACCTATAGGAACAATGTGATGGCTCTGTGATGGAAGAAGGAATCGACTGAGAAGGCGATTAACGAGATTAATGTTTGGGTTAAATGGTATGTTGCAGTTAGTGGAATGGTGTGTTTCAGAGAAGTAAAGGGTCGCAGCAGGAGCAAGGAATAATGACGTTTGCATTGTACATACATGTATTAAACGTTGCATTTTACTCTAAGTAGCTGTAGATATAAACTAATTGTAAAGGAAGGAAGGATTCATTCATTGACTCTGGAAGTTAGTTGGTTTTTAGGTGTTTGGAGATTACTTGAAAATCTCTCCCAAGAAATGAAGTTGGTTTCTTAGTTCTCATTCTTGCTTTCTTGATTGTTCTTGAAATTGATTTCTCTTTTCTTCTTAGTTTCCTTGTTCTTACTCTTACTGGGTGTAGTGGGTAGTAGCAATACCATTATAGTTGGTATCAGAGAGTCCGATCCTCTCATAGAGGAGAAGACGAGAGCAGCAGTAGCCTTGAAGGCACATCAAGAATGTTCTTTGAGGCAACATGATGGAATCTTCAAACTGTTGGAGGAGCACAACCATGTGATCACTGAAATTACAGGGAGGTTAGATCTATTATCTGATACATTGAAATCTTTAGTAGAATGTCAACAACGTACTTCTGTTCCTCCAAGTTCTTTTGAGGGTAAAGGTGTTAATCACGAAGAAGGGTCATATGGGCGTGGAATGAATTTTGTTGAAAGGGGTTCTATTCCAAGAGGGGTGAGACTATACATTCCATCAAATTTCACTTAATCAGAGGCTTTTGATGGCCTCTTATCACATGGAGGGTGAGGCTCTCATGTGGTATCAAGATGCTATTGATTGTGAAATTTTTTCAAGCTGGGATTCATTTGTGAAAGCCCTTCAAGTGAGGTTTGGCCCCACAACATATGATGATCCTATGGAGGACTTAACTCATTTAAAGTAGACCTCTACTGTGACTGTTTACAAAGGACAGTTTGAGTCATTATCAAATAGGCTTAAAGACTTATCAGAGAGGCACAAGTTAAGCTGTTTTATGAGGGTATTAAAGGATGAGATTACACTCCCTGTTTGAATGCTCAATCCTATCACTTTAAATGCAGCTTTTGGTCTTGCAAAGATACAAGAGGAATAACTGTGGGCTTCAAGAAAATCTTGGAGGAGTAGATTGTTAGGCTGGGATAAGACTGTACATGACGTGGCTGGGGATAATGGTAGAATGCAGAAGAGTTTGGTTCCATTTAAGAAGGTTTTTTCATCTAAAATGGATAAAAAAAGAGAAAGGGTCTTTGTTATCATTGTGATGAGAAGTGGAATCCAGTCCATGTTTGTAAGAATCCTAAGGTGTATTTGTTACAAGTAAAGTAGAAAGTCATAGATCAATCAGTGTTGGAGGAAAGTGAAATGTGTCTAAAAGTGGAAAAACTGCAAGAAGAGGAAGAGGAAAATTTAGAAGTTTCTATTAATGCTATTTCACGGTGTTCTACCAACAATGCAATGAGATTACATGGTAGAATTGGAGCATGTGCTGTGGAAATCTTAGTGGACTCACGAAGTACTCATAACTTCCTGGATCCACTAGCGGTTCAAGAAGCTAGACTAAAGATTGAAAATGACTCAAGTTTGTAGGTCAAAGTGGTCGATGGAGCTAAAGTTTTGAGTCAGGGCAGAGGTGAAGAAGTGATTGGAATACAAGGCTCCAAGTTTTCAATGCCCTTCCATGTGCTCACTTTAAGGGGTTGTGACATTGCCCTTGGACTGTAGTGGCTCAAGAGCTTTGGTTCAATTCAATGGGATTTCAAGAGTATGTTTATGAGTTTCAGGTTGGGTAAAGATACTGTTGTTTTGGAGGGGATTAAATCTGGTACTATTGATGTTCTTGTTAGAGATAAAGGGCTGAAATCTGACTTTGTTAGAAGACAAGGTAGGCTTTTGCAGTTGATGGCTGTGGATCAAGAATAGAAAGTTGAAACTCCTCAAGGGATTATTACTCAATTACTGGAAGACTATCACGAAGTGTTTGCAGAACTTGTTCGCTTACCAGCAAGAAGGGCATTTGATCATCCTATTAATATGAAGGATGGGTCAAATCCTATATCAGTGAGACCATACAGTTATCCTTATTATTAGAAGTCAAAAATAGAGGAGATTGTTCATGACTTGTTGGCTTCTAGGGTGGTGAGACCCAACCAAAGTCCTTTTACATCACATGTTCTATTAGTCAAGAATGCTGATGACACTTGGAGGATGTGCATTGACTATCGTGCACTTAATCAAGAGACTATCAAAGGAAAGTTTCCCATACCTGTCATTGATGAGCTGCTTGATGAGCTTTTTGGAGCACAAGTGTTTTCTAAGTTGGATCTAAGTGCAGGTTATCATAAGATTCGAGTTAGAGAGCAAGACATACCAAATACAGCTTTTAGAACTCATGAGGGCCATTACGAGTTCTTGGTCATGCCTTTTGGCCTTACAAATACACCAGCCACTTTCCAAGGGTTAATGAATGATATATTCAAACCCTTTAAGAAATTTGTGTTAGTTTTTTTTTATGACATACTAGTGTATAGTAAAAATGTTGCTGATCATGTTGCTTCTACTTATAAAAAAGAGTTGTTAGCTATTGTCTCTGCAGTGAGAAGATGGGGGACCTTACCTATTGGGACATACTTTTAAGGTCAAAACTGACAAACAAGCCTTAAAGTATCTGCTTGAACAAAAGATTGGGACCGAAGCTCAACACAAATGGATATCCAAGTTAATTGGGTATGACTTTACCATTGATTAGAAGAAGGGCAAGGAAAATGTGGCGCTGATGCTCTTCCGAGGAGAAATGAAGAAGACACACCAATTGTTGCTTTAATTTCTTTTCCCACTCCTTTGTGGATAAAGGAACTTAAGAATAGCTACTCTTTGTGTCCTAGAGTATTTGAGATTGTATCTAAGCTGCAAGAAGGACAGGAGGGTCCTATGCATTATTTTTTGCAGTAGGGATTACTACCAAGGAAGGGAAGATTGGTGGGGATTCCTTCTTCATCATTTCAGGCCAAAATTTTGCAGTTTATTCATCACAACCCACAGGCATGTCATGTGGGCTATCATACAACCTTGCAAAAGGCTAAGATGAATTTTTATTTGGAAGGAATGCAAGTGGACATCAAGAAGCTAGTTAAGGAATGTGAGACTTGCCAGGTTAATAAACATGAAAATGTGCAGTACCCTAGGTTGCTACAACCATTACCTATTCCTGATTCTCCATGGCTGGATATTTCTATGGATTTGTTGGAAAGCTTGCCACTATCCAATGGGTATTTTGTTGTCTTTGCTATAATTTAGACTAACTAAATTTGCAAATATTTTTCCTCTCTCACATTCTTACACAGCTACTAAAGTTGCACAAGTTTTCTTTTCAGGAGTCTTTAAGCTCCATGGATTACCTAAATCCATTGTCTCGGATAGGGATCCAGTTTTTACCAGTTCTTTTTGGAAGCAATTGTTTCAGTATTAGGATACTTCATTAGATTTTAGCTTAGCCTACCATCCTCAATCTGATGGTCAGACAAAAGCTTTAAACAAATGTTTAGAGACTTATTGAGTGCTACACTGGTTAGAACCCAAAGGAGTGGAACTTGTGGTTTTCCATGGCTGAGTGATGTTATAATACTACAACACACTCTTCTATAGGCCTCACTCCTTTTGAGGCACTTTATGGTTATTCCCCACCAATGTTGTTGTCATATGTTCCAAGTACTTCCACTAATAATGTTGTTAATGAGCAATTGAAGTCCAGAGATCAGCTGCTATCTTTGTTAAAGGAGAACATGTGAAGCTCCCAAATTTTGCTTGGGATTTTTCGGAACTTGAAGTGTCGGGACATGCAACACAAGGTTACCTGCCGCTGTTCATGACAATTAAGGGTGCAATGCACCTAGCATGCATCTAGCAATATGCAATATTCGTAGCAGATAATTTTTTTCTTTCAGCAATACTATATACCAGAAGTAATATATCCCAAAACATAAACATGCATCATAAAACTCACGTGACAGCTAGTATCCAAAATGTTACAGTACTTATCCAATAGGTCTGTAATATAAAGAGTATTGGAGATTGTGCTTCATAACTACAGTCTGGAAATAAAAACTATTATACTAATTCGTTGAGCCGATCACGTAGCTCAACTATGATATCCAAACTGATGTCCAAAAAATGGGGGTTAGACTCCATCAACTATTTATCTACTCCACATTTTATTTGACCTCGTCCAATCTCCCATGCATGGGTTCTCCATATCCTGACACATCGTCTACCATTCCGGGGGGAATGGTAGTTGGGACCAAGTGAGATCTAATTATAAATCTCAACAAGTTAGTAGATAACTTAACATACAGGTTAAAGATGCATGCATTGTAGTAAAAGCATGGATGCATACATGATTATAAATAAGCTTGACGTGACTTGACATTTAACAAGACATGTCTTAACATGGCTTGAGCTGACATGAGAAGAACTTAATTGACGTGAACTAAACATGAAAAAAAGCTGGACGTGAAACAGAACATGATTTGAACTTGAACTAAATTGAGACCGAACATGAACTGAACTAAACTAAATGTGGACTGAACTGAATTGGAAATGCTAGCTCGTGTAACTGAAATTATGCATTCAGATTAAGAAAAATGGAGTACTCAAGTCGCTCCTACACCTTCACCATGAGTATCTTTCTATATTACGGCAGGTTATACTCCTTCACCGTAGTACCAAGTAGTGCACATACCTCAAACGCAGTACCAGGCAGATCGTATATTCCTTGACCGTATTATAAATTAACTGATAACATGAACTTGAATTGAAAGTGAAGTAACATTGAATGAAACTGACATGAAACTAAAACTTGAAATTGATTTGACTGACGTGAAAATATTGTTTTCGAGACACTTTATACTCGAGACATGACGTGACATGAAGCGAAAGGACAGACAACCTAACATAAGGTAATGTACGTGAGATGAATGATATGTCATAACATGAAACAAACAAACATTTCATGACATGGACTAAAATGTAACATATAAACATTTCATGACATTGCATAACGTGTAACAAATAAACATTTCGTGACATGACATAATATATAAGAGACAAAACAAACATTTTGTGACATGACATAACGTGTACCAACTAACATTATGTGACATGACATAATATATAACAGATAACATTACATGACATGTCATAACGTGTAACAAATAACATTACATGTATATTATATAACAGATAAATATTATGGGATAGATACATATTATGTGATAGAATATAACATACGTAACAGACATACATGATGTTGCATGACATATAGGATAACATAAGAACATAAATAGTGGTTCCCTTAACAACATACATACACAATAATTCTGAGAGTAAGTTAGAAGCAACTTACAATGATTGTCACGTTTTACGAGAAAAAACATAAAACACGAGAAACTGTAAGTAGGAGTTCTAAATGTTAGCAACTTTATCACTAATAACTTAGTAACATGAAAAATGCTAACTTAGAATAAAATTACCATTTTAACCTCCACATGTAAAAAAAAGACCATGTTTTACCCCAAACTTAAGGATTTCATATCTTAACTCCAAAAATCACCTAAATTTACATTCCTCATGTACATTTTGCCCTAAACTCAAATATCAACTTAGAAATATTTAAAACCAAACACAGCTATGAAAAACATCATAGGACCGAAACTTCCAAATGCCATTTCGCTTTGATTTTTGTTGCAATTTTCTCTAACTTCAACACTCATACTTAAACCAAAATATTGCAACATAGATCATTCACATCCTATACTTAGAAGTATTTTTAACACAACCAACAAAAGTACACTTCACGTAATCAGAAAACTGTTTAGTAAAAAGATCCAAACTTTTTAACTAACATACAAACTCTCGAATCTTAAGGTTTTGACCTTTTTCAAAACATCTCCAAGGACTTCCAAAAATTCAAAAATTTCTTCTAGCATGCTCATAATATAGTCCTAGGAACTAACATGCTATGAATCAACATATAAAAGTCACAACATCTCACTTGAAGTATTCGGCTCCAACACTTAGTCAAAAACATAATTTGTTTCTCTATTTGTTTTGATCAAACACTTGATCTGAGGCATACCATGATGATATATTCAAACTAAAACATAAAGTGGTTTAAAAAATTTGTCCTAAAGTAGAATTAAACATTAAATCATATGGCAAAAACTAAACCAAAACATGGATCTAGCCGAAAACATCAAACTTTTGATCTAACCGAGTACTCTCTTGCATAAAAAATCATATTTTCACAAATCATGACCTAAACTCTTCAAAACAACATACTAACATGTATATCCAAGGCTTATTATTATCAAATAAAAATATCAAAGCCATTGGAGTAAGAATAGACCACAGAAGATCCAAACTTTCTTAAAACGTAAATTATTTTTCCTCTTCCAGCTTCTACGTTTCTAGATCTAAGAAAATATTTCAACCAAAGCTTTAATAATGCAACTAATATCTAAAAAAATTCATATAAATATATTGAAAACACTCCATAAAAATTTTGGATCAAGATTTGTCCACTAGCTTGCTAACAAACTCCAAAATACAACACACTATCCAGATTATCGCCCAGATTGCCTCTCCTTGGTTAAAATAGCTTTTTACTAATCAAATGACCATGAAATCAAACAAAAAAGGTACCCATGGAAAATACACTCAAAGAATAATAACTTTAATGAATGAATCATTATGAGAAAATACTTACAATAGTTCCTAAAATGGCACACAAAAAGTATCTAGAATCTGCCTAAGAGAGACTCCAAGGGTTTCTTTCCAAGAATGGGAGGTGAAAGTGGTGAAGTGAGGGAAGAGGTGACTTGCACGCCTCAAGTACTTCTAAAAAGGGAGTTATGGCCTTAAGTGACACCTTGATTGATGGTGATTAGGTCAAAAAAAGGTACAAATAGTGAGTGGTTTTTAGCCAAGTAAACTTCCAAGAGAAGGGTGGTAGTGAGGTGGCCTTTGGCCTTCACACATGCACGACTTTGGGGTTATTAGGAGTAGTGGATGGCCTGCCATGGGTGGGTGGAAACTTTCTCAAGAAGGTTCTACAAGGTGGCCAAAATTTGTAGGCCGTAATGAGCCTTAAACAAGTGGGCTTCTTTTAGGGTTCAAAGAGGGTTTGAGATGCTATCAAACCCTGATCCAATTTTTTTTTTGTCCAATCAAATTTTCAAGATTTAAAGGGGTGGATAATGATTTCATAACATGAGTTTGAAGAATTAATAGCATGTGGAAGTGATTCAATCAAGTGATTAATCATAATGCTAGAAATCGGATCCAATAGGGTTTTGAAATCAAGTTTGGGGTAACCATTTAGGATTTCGGTTTCCACCAACCTTTTGGAGTTTCAATTGGATTTTAAGTATTTAGGGTTTCACTAGGGCTGAAACCCTCTTTGGTTTGGCACAAAATGGATGATTGGATGGAATAGTATTTTGCTTAGGTGGCATGATCTCACACCTTGTTTTTCTTCACATTTCCATCTCATGGTTCCTCTTGGTGTCAAGTGTCCAATATTATTAACCAAGTGTGGCTAAGATCTTGCTAAGTGTCCAAATAAACTTTCCTAACCTAATTTCGATATTCTGTACTGTGATTTTGAAAACACTAAATTTGGTGTTACTATCAAGGTTATTATTCATTCGAGGAAAGTGAAAATAAATTTTACACTGTAAAATCCTAAATATACACACTAACCTAATTGTGCAATTCATTTATCTAAATTCAACTCCGAAGGGCCTCTAAATAAACAAAACTCACTTTCAAACAAGCGTTTCATCCGAAAACTGAAAATGAGATTATTGCACCATGAAATCCTAAATAAACAACTGAGTCTAATGGTACAGATCATGTGGCATTTTGACACTTCTAACTATCTCAAATAAATAAAATAGTGTTTCCGGCACCATAGTGAGTGGTAACACGGACTTTGCTGACAGACTAAAACCTACGCACTTTCACGAGGTTCCTAAAGCCTATAGAAATTCCACCATTGAATTTCTAGCAGGCTGCTACAAAACGTGTACAAGGCTCAACATAGGATGAAATATATGCTGATAGGTGGAGGACTGAAAGGCGTTTTCAAGTTAGGGATTGGATTTTTTTGTGGTTGCAACCCTATAGACAAAAGACTGTATCCATGAGGCATAACATGAAGCTAGCACCAAGATTTTGTGGCCCTTTTCAGGTAGTGGAAAGGATAGGGTCAATGGCTTACAAGTTGTAGTTACCATCTTCTTCTTCAATACATCCTGTCTTTCATGTGTCGTGCTTGAAGAAGAAACTTGGTCAGAATATAGCCCGTTGACCAACACTACCTCCAACTGATCCCCAGAGATAGATTCAACCTGAATCATAGTTGATTTTAGAGAGGAGAATAAAGAAGCTTGGCAATCATGCCATAACTGAACTACTTATCAAATGGGTTCGAGCACTAGTAGAAGATAGCTCGTGGGAATCATTGTGGAAACTGAGGGATCTTTACCCACACCTTGTGGGCAAGGTTCTTTAGAGGGGGGAATTGTCAAAGCCTTGTGGACAAGAGCCTTAAAGGGAAGGAGAATGTGATGACTCCGTGGTGGAAGAATGAATCGACTGAGAAGGAGACTAACAAGATTAATGTCTGGGTTAAATGGTGTGTTGCAGTTAGTGGAACGGTGCATTTCAGAGAAGTAAAGGGTCATAGCAGGAGCAAGGAATGGTGACATTTTCATTGTAGATACATGTATTAAATGTTGCATTTTACTCTAAGTAGCCGTAGATATAAACTGATTGTAAAGGATTGAAGGATTCATTCATTAATTCTGAAAGTTTGTTGATTCTGAGGAGTTTGGAAATTACTTGAAAATCTCTTCCAAGAAATGAAGTTGGTTTCTTGGTTCTCATTCTTGCTTTCTTGATTGTTCTTGAAGTTGATTTCTCTTTTCTTCTTACTTTCATTCTTACTCTTATTGGGTGTAGTGGGTAGTAGTAATAGCATTACAAACAACTTGGTCCAAGGTTTAGGTTGGAGTGCACGGCTTACCTAGGTTGCTCTAAGTTTGATCTTGGTACTTTGGGGATTTGAGTGTTGCGGCTACAGGAAGGTCTATTGTAGGTCTTTGAGCTGAAACTATAGAGAATCTTATGGCCTTGGAGATGGTAGGTTTAGGGCTTATGAGATGGAAAGTAAGTCTCACATAGGGTGTACTTATAAGGGTTAAGGGATGTCATCATAGGGTGGGACAACAACCCTTGTTTGGTAAGTGTAATGAAGTCTTTTGAGTAGGTTTGGAATCATAGTTGACCTAGGAGTTGGGGTTTCATGGTTGGAGAGGGCCTTGTGGTCTTTGGATGCGATTAAGAGTCATAATTTCCTTAGGGATTGAGGTAGAGTTTAACTTATGTTGGATTTAACTTTTCAAGTGTTTCGGCCTTATTGGGGTTGCCATAGGCGTGCACAAGGACTTGCGCTAGGTTAAATTTGAAGTGTAACAATCCCTTCTTAGAAATGAATTGGGCTACTACGTTTCATTGTATTTTCGTTTACACTCAAGAAATACGAAATTAAACGTTGAATGAAAAGAAACTCTCATCAAGCATAGCTAGCTTCCAAATCCCAAAGTATATTGTTTAACAAAATGTGGTCCCATTTACTACACATTTTAAAAGATCATTTACATAGTATCAAAGTCCATCATATATGCAAAACCATTTTTCAAATATATATCAAATGAAACATCATTAAACCCAACCAAACACTCCAAAATATTCGTCTCTCCTCCTTGAGTAGTGTGCTGCTCTACAACTTCATCTTCATTGTCTGCACACTTAAAACAATTAAAACAAAAGTAAATAATGTGGCTCCCCGTTCCTTGGTAAAGGACTTGGCGAGGATTCATGATGCTAGGGTACCAGCTGGCTGGCAACACCCAAGGTTCTAATTGGGTTAGGTGTGCATTGCTCCCAAGGACGTGCACATGTAAGTGAAAGGTTATGTGACACCCCCAAACTCCGCTTGGGACTGGACATCATTTGAAGCATCGAGACATGCAACACAAGGTTACATATCCCCATTCATGACAGTTGAGATTGCAATGCACCTAGCATGCTTCTAACAATATGCAGTAAACACAACGAATAATGTTTATTGAGCAACACACATTGTACCAGAATGCTAATCCCAAACATAAATACTTCTCCATTAATATTCACATAAAAAAGTCATATCATCCATCCAGCTAGTCTGTACACAAAATAACATAGTATTGGAGACAAAACTCCATAGTTACAGAATAAATAGCAATTTAATCTAAACGCTAAACCGCTCACACAACTCAGCTATAAGCTCCAAAATAATACTCAGGAACTAGATGATCAACTCCAAGAGTTCCTCAAGGCTCCTCCCTAGCCTATTCGACCTAGTCCAGACAGTCGTGTGCTATTTCTCCACTCTCAGGCATATCGTCTACCATTCTGGGGGGAATGATAGTTAGGACTACCACAATGAGATTTATAAATCTCAGCAAGTAAACTCCTAAGCTACCAACAGTCTAAATAAGCATACATGACAATAACCATGACATGTATGTTTGATGAACACGAACTTGCTTATGCATAACATGACTTAGAAACATCATAACTTAATGTGAACATGGCATTCTTGCTTGCGTGAACATGAAACATTCATTTTTATTCACATTTGTTTACTTGATAATGGACACTTCATGGCTCCCCATAGACCGTGTGCTCCTATCGGTACTGCAAAAATCATAGGTCGTTGCACTAGTTGTGAATACGTCTTGATAACTTGTACTTGTACCATGAATTTTGGCACCATGGGCAATAGGTACTTAACTTCGCTCCGGAATCCAATTTAATCAGACCCATTCGAAGCCTAATTGATAATACTTTGTCAATCTGAGGGGATTCCACTCTATTTTAAACACTCTAGATTGGATATGAGAATTCCATTAGGATAATCCTCCATCCAAGAATTTGGGGTCGTGATAAAACAAAGCAAATCATGCATGACTTAGAAATATATTCGTGACATACTTGTATTCTTATCACATGACATTCATCACATGTAACAGATATTTAAAATGACATGGTATGACATAATATAAAGCAATTAAATAGGCATAAATAACACATGAATATAATTAATGAACCTTGCCACCGTACATACATAAAAATACAACAAATGAGGGATACATATTGAAATTCGTTCGTAAAGTAAGTCTAGCGTGTTTTGAAATGAGGGACATTCTAGGGTTAGCAATTCTCACTTAATTCTCATAAAAACAGAACTTACTAAATTTGTGCTTAATTTACAAATTTACCCCTCAACTTTTGGAGAATCACAAATTAGCCCCTAAACTTATGAAAATTACAAACGGGCCTTAAGACTTACCAAAATTTACATATCTCATGTAAATTTCATTCTAAAATAAAGCCCATTTATGGGCTTATAATTTACAAAATCTTGCATCTAGAACATAAAACTCTCTTGGCCAAACCTAACTAGGTAAAAAATTCACCTAGTTTGCATTTGGCCATATATTACACCATCAAGCTTAGACCCGACTTTAACAACTCATAAATATCAAATCCCTAGTTCTAATACCATGTCAAGACACTAAATCAAGCATTTTCATAAATCATAAAGTCACCATTTCAAGGAATAACACAAAACATCAAGATTAGGTCAAATCGAACCTAGTCTTGGTGTTTTTGTTCTATCACTTGCATTTTAACACCAAAGACTCCATAAGTCTACAAATCTTACTTCTAGCATGTTAATCATTCAAACCTAGTTGATAAGATGCTTGAATAACAACAAAAATCACATTACTCAACAAATGAGAATCGGCTTGCACAAAAAGCCTTGAATCTGAAACATAGCATGCATTTGACTTCGACAAAAAGACTATGTCCTTGATTTGCATGCATAAAATGTTGAAATAAAGCATCCATATACCTCACATTCAAGTTCTAACTTGATATAAGCACAAAAGGCAACATATCTTAGAAATTAATCACACCAAAACAACCATAAACTTGAGGGCCTTTAAATCATGCTTAAAAACATACTTCCTTTGCATATTTATCCAAACACAGGAAAACCTTAGTCACAAAGCTTTAAAAATCCAACTAAATCCATTACTAAAGGCTTTAAGAACAAGAGTTATAAAGATCAAACCATGGATTTAAGGTCCTAAGGCTAAAAGGACAAGTTAAGTCAAACAAATCAAGTGTTGGAGGATTCGGTTCTAATACTTGGTAGATCATGCAAATCAATTTTATTAAAACCTAACATATTGTAAATCAAACCATAAAGGTACACAAAAAATCATATCAAAAAATCTTGGAACTGAGATTTATAAAAATTTTCAACAAAACAACATAAACTTCCAAGCTTAACATCATACTCCCAAAACTAAACATCAACACACCAAAATGCCAACATTCAACCTTCAATAAAAATTAGCCAACACTCTCCCAAACATTCAAGGCTCATAGCTTAACAAAATAAGAGAGATTTGAGCTAGGAGAATAAAACCTACAAAGGCTAGAACATAAGGAAGCAAAGCACCAGAAAGTTTTCCTCCAAACTCTCTTTCGGTTTCTCTCAAGGAAAGGATGGGATTTCTTTCAAGTGTGGGAGAAATGAGAGAGTTGGTGTGGGGGGTATAGGGGATGACTTGAAGTGGGTGAGGTCTGTCACACAAGCTAGGAAGCTTTCTCCCACAAGAGAGGAAAAATATGCTGTTGTGAGGGCTGGAAGTGGGCTGCCTAGTGGGGTTATTTTGAAGTGGCTTTGCTGCTTGCTTGACCTTCCATAAAAGGATACTATTTGGGGTTGAAAACACGGTACAAAGTCATCCATGGAATGGTCATTCAAGGAGGAGAAACTTGTGTGAGAAGCTTAGGGAAAACTAAAGGGCTTCAGCTGGAATAGATGGGCTTAACGAAATGGCATCCGTTTAGGGTATAGATGGAGTTTTGGTTAGGGTTTCAATTCACATGAAATTTCTTTGGTCAAGTGAAAGTACCATGGTGTAAAGGAGTGGATGAGAGTTTAAGAGCCTGTATTTGAGTGGTTTGTTTCTCATGGAAGTGGTTTAACCAAGAGGGAAACACATAAGCAAACCGGGTGCATGTTTAGGATTTGGAGATTTAGGGTTGGTTTGGTTACACAAAACTAAACTATCTCATTTCATCTCATCTTATCTCATATAATTATTGCAATTTCTCCAAATTCCAACTCAAAATATAATAAACAATTCAAAATTTTCAAATTCCAAAACAAAAATATTATTAAAAATTATATTATAACAATATTTTATTCAAATTTGAACAAAACATCTCATCTCATCTGAACCGCGTAACAAAACGAAGCCTTAGTGTTTTAGTTACCCTAAGAATTTGGGGTTTCGGTTTTCACAATTAGTTTTGGGGTTTCATTAGAGTTGAAATCCTCTTTGTGGCTGACCAAATAATGCTTGAGTGGATAAAATAGTAAATTGTGTAAGAATGTATGTGGACTAGCTTAGTTTTCACTCCATATACCTTACATGTTTGTACTCCTGTTGACAAGTGTGAAGTTGAGTTCCAAATGGTGGGTTGTGATGATGCCATGTGTCCAAAAAAGTTTTCTAATGATCCTAGGCAAATTTGGATATCCTACATGATGATTTGATAGTTGTTTGGACTAGATCCCACGTGGCGCTCTCCTGAGGAAAACTCGAAACTTTTTATTGTACCATAAGATTCTAAATATTCATACAAATCTAATGGTGCAATTTGATTTGCCAAATTATACACCTAAGTACCTTAAATAAATCAGAAAAGGAAATACGTTCCCAAAGTAGATCATAATCTGGTTACGTCAACAGACTAAAACCTAATCGATCGCTTGATTCATGAAGCTTCTAAGGTCTAAAGAAATTCTTCTATCGAATTTCTTACAGGATGTTACATCCTCCCTTCTTAAATAGAAGATTTTGTCCTTTTTTTTTCTTTTCCCTTTTCTTTTTAAAGAGAAGGTAGTCACATGTCTAATAGTGACCCCTGCCCAAGTTTATTAACGAGCCCTCACTTGTGGCGGAGGAAAGCTGTGGTAACAATCACAGTACTTGGCATTTACAAAAAAATTGAAAATAAAAAAAAAATGAATCCCCAAGTACTCAAAGAAAAAAACCAAAAAAAACCTATCAAGCGTAACTTCTCATCAAAAACAAATTACACTACCGAATATTACATCCTAAAATTCGAATATGAGGTAGACCACATGCATCTGTTCTAATGATCCCTTTCAAAAAATGTGGGAGCTCTATTTGACCTACCCACACTTGGGAAATACCACTACTTCCTAGCTGTGCCAAAAAATCGGTAGCCTTATTTCCTTCCCGATATATATGACTCACATAGAAATTTATCTCTCCCAATATTTCAACTATTTCTTCCCAAAAGTCCTCTAGATACCAAAGAGTACATCTTCCATTCTTAATCCAATTCACTACTATTAAGGAATCTATCTCAATGACAAGATTATTGAACCCCCATTGCTTACAGTGTTTAAGACTTGCCCATAGAGCCATAACTTCCGCAAGATTATTATTCCCATGCACATATGACTCGGAAAAAGCATATACCACATTCCCGAATTCATTCCTAACTACTCCTCATGCACCCAACATTCTCGGATTATTTTGGCTACTTCCATCTACATTCATTTTAAGCCACCCTTCAAAACTTTCTTCTTCCTTGCAATAATAGGTAAATTCAAAGAACATAACACCTTAAAATCATTATCCACTAAATGAGAAGCCTTACAGATTTTAATACCAACCCAATGAATCCAATACTTAACCCATCTCCATAAAACATGAACCTTTTCTTTCTTACCTTCCATCCTGGCTTTACATCTCCACCTCCATAAGTTCCAGGAAATTATCACCGGAACAAATCCAATTAGCGTACCAAGTTGTGATGATTTTGATGCTCTTTGAAACCAAGCCTCCACTGTTGCTTTCCAAGACCGATTTGGGACAAATGGAATACCCAACATATTTGAGCTGAATTTCCAAATGACTGCCGCTATGTACCCACTATACAACACATGATTAATCTCTTCTACGGCACCTTGTTGACAACACTCACACTTAGACACTAAAGGCACTCCCAAATTCATTATACAGTCATCCACACTCAGACTTGAGTTCAGGGCCTTCCACAAAAACACAAAAAACGTTTTAGGAATAGCAACATTCTACATTCAATCCGTCCATTCATATTTATTATTGCTTTCACAAACAAGACTCCAGGCACTCCTGGACATAAAAGAACCCTTCGAATTTCCCAACCAGATGAGCTTATCTCCTTGTAACCTTTGACCCTTAATTTCATTAACAATTTCTACAGCTTTTCCTGACCCTACTAACTATTCCAGATAATGCAAATCCCAACTATTATTCAACATAACCTGGTTCACTTTCAAATTCAAATCACCCACAATCGAGCAACTCTCCCTCAAAGGACCAGAACTCATCCACTTATGCTTCCAAAAATACACATTCCCCTCATGAATTCTCCACTTAGAAAGCAAGAGAACAAACAACAATTCATTAGCTATGGATTTCCAGAATCAGGTTCTCTTGTTGCATTAATTTCCAAAGGATGCACACCATGCATATACTTTGTAGAAAAATACTTTTGCCAAATAGAATCAGAGCATAGGAGATTCCAGGCAAATTTAGAATGTAATGACCTCTGAACATCACTTAACTTTCTCAACCCAAGCCCTCCCTCATCCACCTGACTACAAAGCTTCTCCCATTTAATCCACTTTTTCTTAGGATTCCCATTAACCGAACCCCAGAAAAAGGTACTCAAAATCTTATTAATCCGAATATAAACAATTTTCAGAACATGCATCACCGAAAGGAGATGGATTGGCATACTCGACAATACTTGTTTTAAAGAATCAATCTTGCCCTAGCGGAAAGGAAATTTATTTTCCAACCTTCAATCCGATTACGAATTCTTTGAACAATATCCTAGAAATGTAAAGACTTCAATCTTCCCGATACAATTGGAACCCCTAAATACTTGAAAGGAAACACCCTTTCCGAGAACTAAGTGATAGATAAGATATGCCTCCGTCTAGCACTATTAATATACTGAGAAAAAAAAATATGAGATTTGGCATTGTTTACCTGTTGTCTCGACCATCAAGCATAGGTACTCAAAATACCAACTACTTCCAAAATAGAAGATTTCCCTCCATTAGCAACAATTATCATATCATCAGCATATAATAAATGTGAGATTATAGGGCTATGTCTCGGATGAGAATAACACTTTACTCTTCCCTCTTCATACTTCTTCTTAATCAAATGGGGAAGAACTTCCTCCACTAAAATGAATAAGTATGGAGATAAAGGATCACCTTGTCAGAGACCCTTACCACCCTTAAAGAACCCCTTTGTTGTGCCATTCATAACAATCGAATACCAAGGTGTAGTAACACATTGCCTCAGGAGCTGTCAAATTTTCAAAGAGAAACCAAAACCTTCCAGTACACAAAATAAGAACTCCCAGTCAATCGTATCATAGGCTTTTGCAATGTCAATTTTCATCAATATATTACCTCCTTGGACTTTTTTATTAATATCATGAATAAGCTCCTGAGTGAGACTAATATTTTCAAAAATACTTCTACCTGGAAGAAAAGCTCATTGTTCCTTTGAAATTATTCTGCTAAAGAGCACTGAAAAATGGTTCACTAGAATCTTAGAGCAAATTTTATAAACCACGAAACAAAGACTTATCAGCCTAAAATTCCCAAATGACGTTGGATTCTGTATTTTAGGAAGTAGAACAATATAAGATGCAGTGTAAAACCTTGGAAGTTCAGTCCCTCCAAAAAAATCCGTAATTGCTTCAAATAAATCAGCTTTCACTAAGGACCAACAATGTTGATAGAACCCCGAACCAAAACCATTTGGACCAGGACTACTATCCTTAGGAATAGAAAAAAGAGCATTTTTTACTTCCTCCATTGAAGGAGAACCGCCAACAATATTATTCTCCTTTTCAAACACTTCACCCATAATTAAATCAGCCAAATTTGGCAATGAACTCGACTGATTTGCCTTTAGAAAATCCTCAAAATATACACAAGCCTCCTCATGAATGGCTTCCGGCGTGCTAAGTACACGACCATCAGACATTTTTATTTCCATTACCACATTATGTTTCCTGGATTGTAATGCTTTAAAGAAAGATGATGACGTTTCACCCTGTGAAATCCAATCTTGCTTAAACTGTTGAGCGAGGCGAGCTTCCTCCCTTTTTAACCAGACATCCAGCTCCATCTTCTTTGCTAAAACATCCATTTCAACATCTTCCGAAAACCTCTCTTGCAAACTAGCTTCACCTTCTTCCACTTTTATTTCTAAATCTTTAATATGTCGGCTAGTCCAACCAAATATCTCCTTGTTCCAAGTTCTGAGTACCTGTTTTAGTCTCTTCAATTTTTCTGCTAATTTCCACAACCCAGTTCCATAAACCTTTACCTCCCAATAACTCGACACACATTGCAAAAAATCCTCATGAGTAGTCCACATATAATGAAATTTAAATGAAGTAGGACCATACCTAGATGAAGTATCCGAAAGACCCAAGAGCATTGGAGAATGATCTGAAGACCTCCTGGGCAAATAGTGATTATGTACCGAAGGAAAAAGCTCCAGAAATTTCAGATTGCATAAGGCTCTATCAAACTGTGCCCACGAGCGAGCCATCCCAAATTGCCCATTACACCATGAATATTTGTTCCCTAAAAATAGCATCTCCACCAATCCACCATTATCAATAAAAGAACAAAACTCCTCCATTGCCGTGTGCAACCTCGGACTGCCACCACTTCTTTCACTATCATTCCACAATATATTAAAATCCCCCAAGATCACATGAGGCAACTGCAAAGTATTGATAACAAGCAAATCATCCCATAAAACCCGCCTGTCTAAATACCAGCACTTTGCCTATACTGCTGAGATCAAAACGGTTGAATTAATCATCAATGAAATATGCTGATTCGATCCGCCCATGACATCCACCTGTAACCCAGTAGTCCAGAAACACCAAATTTTACCAGCCTTGTCAGCATTAAATAGACATTCACTAAATGAAAAATAATTACTCCAATAACTCAATTGACTATTATCCCTGAACAGCTCTGCCAGAAAGAGAATAGAAGGCTTCTATGCCCGAACCAACGTCCGTAATCACTTCCTTGAAGTGCCAATTCCTCTTATATTCCAAAACATAATTTTGTTCATCATTGAATATGTTTAGAGGGTCTGCTCGGAACCCTTGTTGAACTTCTTAGCATTCTTTTAGGAATTATCTTCTTTCTCGTAAATTCAGAATCAGAACTGCCATCCTTCTCCTTTGCTGGATTCGCCAATTCAGCCTCATCTTCAGACTTTCATTCCATACCAATATGATATTGGTCAAAAATCACCAGCTGCAAATCCTCTGAAATAGGAACTCGTGCATCTCCTATTTGCACCTCATAATTATCTTCCAGTCCATCCATAGAAGACGTAACCACAGGCTGCAAAATTTGGTCATCGCCCATAACCAAAGCCAATTCTCTATTAGCTTGGGCTCCACTTGATTCTGCACACATCGTCAAGTCTTTCTCATGCACTAAAAGCTTGGCCTCTTCCCTATCAATCTCAGCTTCTAAAGACACAACCACTTCATTACTTCCGTCTTTTAACGTCTGATCATTGGCCTCTAAATTTTGAACAACCAAAATAGAGGAAGACTCTATAGACTTACCTGGTGGATCGGTCTTTGCATTGACCTCATCCTCCTTCTCCTTAGGAACCTAAACTCTATTCGACTTCATAGTCCTCAAGTTCTTTGTTTCTTTACCTTCCTTGAGCTTAGTTCTACACGTTTTCAGATTATGTCCTTGCACTTTACAGCAAGAACAAAATGCCGGCAAAGTTTCGTACTCCACAATCTGTAAAATAGTTGTAGGGTGCCTTGGCATTCCAATCCACATAGAAGAGATTGGATCTTGATCAACGTTCATAAGTACACAAACTCTCACACCATCAGTTCTAGTTGCACACCTTGTTGCATTATCCCTACGTAAAAATATACCAATTGGAGCCACTGTATTCCTTATATATGATTCTTGATATAGGTTCGGAGGTAGACCAGGGAGCCCTTTCATTGCCGCAATTTTCCCGTGAAATGGCTTTCAAAAAATCGTCCTTAAAATCAAAGTGTGTGTACAAAAATAACAAACTAACACAATCAAAAGAAGAATATACTCACATCACTACTGCTCGTCACTGGCTGTAGAATCACGAGGTGATGCGGGTGGAGGTATGTCGGAATCCAATGAAGTGGTATCTTGAGGTAGATAATACAGTGCATCGTTGTCTAAATCATAGTACATGTTGACAAGCAGAGCAAGGTCAACCTCCTGCTCAACCTCATCGAGGTCACTAGGCACATACCCTTGCATGAGAAGGGGACCTCGATGTGTAGACGACATCAATGACCTGGATGTCTAAGGCATAGGGACAACAATGCATTCCTCTGTGGCACAGCTCCACTCTGCCTGTGGCACCCCCGACCCCTGCTTGTAGTTTGGTGGCAGCCACGATGCGTGAACGTTGTCCTCTTGGGTCAAAAACCCCTCAAACAACGTGAAAACATAGTGTGTGCTCTCATGCTCAATAAATGTGTATAATTAATTCACAGCAGAAAAATAAAAATGTAGTCATTAAAATTTAATAGAACTAGAAAAGTTAAAACATCACCTTCCAAATAATCATAAGTCTCAAATCTTCATCAATAGATGAGAAAACTATTACAGTCATCCCACAATGATAAAAGGATAAAAATATCTTTATAACAAATGGGGAATGAGACCCCAATATTCAATCCCCAGGTAGAGCCGGACCTCCATACCTGTACCCCTCCTTTGCATCAAAATCTACAGTTCTGTAGGGCAGAACTATAGGTGGGACCACCGCGATGAGATTTCGAGAAATCTCAGTAAGTGAAACTAAGTCTAACATTCAAAATATATGGAGGTGGAAAATGAGAAATTATGCAATTAAGAAAATCCAGAGAACTATGAAATCTGCAAATCACCAAACTCAAGTCATTCACCAAGATTTTTACACAAGACACTACACACCCATAAATCATGTTTCATTCCAAAAACATCCATTTGTTAAGGCATGCACCATGATCTCCTACGGACTATCAGCACATTTTGGTTCCCTTCGTCATACCACAGGTAATGATTGTGCTTATGATTGCATAACAAGCGATGCCCAATGCTATGCCTAGCATGTTCATGGGCCAATCATCCTCTAGCCTCCGTCAACAGCAAGGCAACAACATCGACCTGAGAACGTTACCATCTTGCCTGAGCCCGTTGTTTCCCAACGACAACCCAGTGGATGTAATTAGGTTTTCACACTCCCGAGTGACCAGAGGAGCTCCACCGAGATAATGCCCCATCTCGGCTTGGGGTCGTGCTACTCATACACCCCACAGAAAATCCAAAGAGTCATCTTATTAGGCTATGCACCATGGTCTCCCCTATGGACCATTCACACACTTTGGCTTCCTTCGTCAAACCATGGGTAACTTCTGTGCATGTGACTTCGTAACAAGTGATGCCCTGTTTCAAACCCAGCGCATTCGTCGCCAAGCATCCTCCAGCCTATGCCAACAGACAGGCAATGATGTAAACTTAAGAGAGTTATGGTCTCATCCAAGTGACCAGAGGAGCGTCCATGGGTAATGATCATTGTTCATTGACAACCCAAGAGATGCCATTTAGTTTTATGCACTCTCGAGTGACTAGATAAGCTTTTTCGAGATAATATCCCATCTCAGCTTGGGGTCAGGATATGTACTCATCCACAAAATATTTTGACACAAGTCCAACAATTTCACAAATTTCAACTCATACACATGAAATTAGAGTTTAATGACATAATTATCAATGACAAATATGAATTATAACGCAACAAAAAATGTTTACTTAACAACTATCAATTATAAAATTAGAGTTAATACGTGAGTGAAATAACAACAACAATGTTTATTTAAGACAAACACAATATTTGATTAGCACATCGAATCCCAACATCACAACCAACAAGTTTCAGTCCCAACTTTTCACAGGGTCCCTCAGCCACCACAGATTCACAGACAGGCTACAATCTCAATCCCAATGCTTCTCAGGGCCTACGGCCACCAGATTCACAACTAGGCTGCACCATTCACAAATTCAGAGTTTTCCAACAACAGTTATTTTAAGACTTAGACCAAGGATCACTTAGCACATGAGGTCATTGCCAAATCAGTGACCAAAACACCCAATCAATCTCCATCCGTATAACAGAGGCATAACACCAAAGCCTAGAGTCCATCAACACTAATTTCACAATATATGCAACAGGGAATTCAATGGATAGCAAGCAAGAGTACGTAAATTAGATTATCAACAACTCTGAAACATGTAAAAAGTGAGATCAATCAACACAACAAATTTTGCAATCCCTACAACAAAATTTTGGAGCCCAATACCAAGTGCCACTTACCTATGTGCATGTGGAGAATTCTCTGGATGAATGCCGGTGCTCTGATCTTTTCTCTAAAGTTGGTTTGTCGTGAATGGCAAGTAGTTGTGTAGCATGGACAGGCGTGGCCTACATAGAGAGAGAGAGAGAGAGAGAGAGAGAGAGAGGGAGGAGACTGATAGGGAGATAGAGAAAGAGTGGGAGAAGCATATCGAGGGAGGGAAGAGAGGGCAAGTGAGATGGAGACATAGAGAGTTGGGAAGGAGAGGAGGAGAGAGAGAATCTAAGAGAGGAGACGTCTGAGGGAGGAAAATGGTACTAAGAGAGGGAGGAAATTGGTGAATCTTACCGATGGTCTTGGTCGTATGTAGTGTTCAACGACCGGCCTCACATCACAGAGTGAAAACAAAAGGGGGAGTGAGTGAGAGACAGGGAAAACCAGAGAGGGAGAGACCGAGAACTTACATGCCCAATCGTGGGTCAAACGATGTGGCAGTGATGGCAGCGACGCCATAACTGAGGGAGGAAAGAAGAGAGAGAGCAAGAGAGGGAGAGCAAAACAGAGAGTTGTGCGCTGAGGCTACGACAGGCTGAGTTGGAGGGGAAGATGTGGGGCGGAGGGTTGGTTTGCACAGAGAGAGAATGACAACGCGCGAGCGAGAGGGTGACAGAGAGAAAGAGATAAAGAAGATGTACCGATGGCTCCATGTGACATCGCCGGTGACGATGGTGCAAGGCGTGGGCTATGGTGGCACAAGGGAGAAAGGGAAACTATGAAGAGAAAAGTTGGAGAGAGAGAAGCATTGGGAGAGGGGAGGAAAATAAGGAAAACTGAACCATAAGGGAGGGAAGTCAAAATGGTGTGTTTCATGCACCTCTTCCTCCATGGGCTTGGGCTGGATCCTGGGCTTTGGTTGGGTTGGGTGTCACATTCTCCACCTTCAATTTCGTTCTTGAAATTTGCTCCATGTGACTACAACTAATCCCCCAAGGACTTGTTGTTGCAACAATCTCTACATCTACTTCCATAGGTTCTCCCATTATGACCATAACTTGTTCTTCCACATCATGTCTAAAATCCTAAGGCAAGCAATGCAGTCCAAAATCTCATATTCCACAAAGTATCCTACAACACCCATGGATCCTAATGATTATTACCTCGTAATCTAGATTACTCTATCCATTGTTGATGCCGAAGGTTAAACTTCCAAGGCCTCTATTGCACACCTTGGTCACCTGCCAGTCCCTTCTAAACTTAACCATTAATAACTAAATATTTGCATTGCAACATGATCAACCTACATAAACTGTATAGTCTCAAATTTAAATTCCTATGTGAATTTAAGTCACAACTAATTTCTTAAAGATCATCATGAAAAATCACTCCCAACCTTTATGTTATCAAGAACCATGCTTCTGTTGCACACTCTGATCATTTGACCAAAATGCCTAAGGCTAAGATCTCTTAAATATAACATTATTGTATCTAATCCACTTCAACACCTACCAAGGTAACTCCTTGCAAGCTTAAGTAAAACAAGGAGCTCTACTCTCCCAAATTCATACACATATATTACTAGTCGGTCTCTTGCATCCTTGGTCAAAACCAATACTCCTTGAAAATACACTTGTGATCGATTAGAACATACTAGTACCAACCTAAGCACTCCAAACTGCAGAAGCAAATATTGGCATATTAATGGGTAAGGATTGATGCAAAAGAGGGTGATATAAAGTAGTCTATCTAGGACATCGATACCAAAGATTTTCTTTGGAGTGGTCTAGTTGCACATTTCAAAACCTCAAACCTGATAATAATTGTTTCTTAAAAAAGTGTGGACCCTATAACCTCAAATTCGATAATAATCATTTTTCAAACCACGCACATTCTATTACTTTATATAGGATACAATCATTAGTGAAAGTTTGTGAAATCGATACCTTTAAATCTCACAAAGAAAAATTCGCTTAAAGTCTCAAAATCTATAACTTATATTTGATCAAAACTCATGTCCTAATGATTTATGGACTCAATAACTTTAGATTAGACCAAACTTGCATACTAAATCAACAGAACCAAAAGCCTCAAATCTTATTAGAAATTAGTTTTTAAAATCTGCAATTCTAAAACCTTAAATCTTATAAGAATATTTTTCTGAAGATGGAAAAATCGATAGCCTTCAATATAATAAAAATGATCTCTATAAGCTCGCTGATTCTAAAACAACAAATGTTATCAAATCATTTTTTAAAGTCTGCAAAATCTAAAACCTCATACTAAATTAACTCATATAAATTATTCCTGGAATTTTGTTGAAGCTACAACCTCAAATTCCATAAATTCTGCAAAATCTAAAACCTTAAATCTACTAGGGATGATTCGAAGCTACTACCTTCATCAGTTTCTGACTTCTACTTTTATCTCATGATCAAGACGGCGAGACCACCTCGTCAATGTTTAGCGGGGAACACTATCATGCTTTTCTACCTTAATACGTCGATTTCCTTCAAGTTTCAATATCTTAGATCTGAGCCTAATTGCTAAAAATTCAAGCCTAAAATACTATAGATTCATGCCTATCATACTAAAAATTCAAGCCAACTTTGCTGAAAATCCATGTCTAAATAAAACAATTCTCAAGCCTATTGTACTAAGATTTAAGCCTAACTCTGGTACTGCACCTAGTTGACTTATGGATTTATCTAAATCTGTAAAAGCTTTGAAACCACTTGTGGCGCCCTCCGTCCCCGCCTGTGGTTTGGCAGCAGTTGCAAAGCTGAGATGTTGGCCTCTCGGGTCAAACACCCCTCGCACATAGTGAAAATATATTGTGTGCTCTCATGTTCAATAAATGTGTACAGTTAATTTGTAGTGAATAAATAAAAGGTAGTAAAATGTAACAGTACCTGAAAAATTAAAACATCACCTTCCAAATAATCCACAAGTCACAAATCTTCAACCATAGATGAGAAAATCATTACGGTCATCCTAGAATGATAAAAGGCTAAAAACATACTTAATAGCAAATGGGGAATGAGACCCCAATCTTCAATTCTCAGGTGGAGCCGGACCTCCATAATCATACCGCAAGTGGGACCACCATGGTGAGATTTCAAGAAATATATGCAATTGAAACCAAGTCCAACATTCAAAATAGATGGAGGTAGAAAATGAGAAATTATGAAAATAAGAAAATCCAGAGAAATATGACCTTTGCAAATTACCAAACTCAAGTCATTCACCAAGATTTTTGCACAAGACACTACACACCCAAAAATCATGTTTCGTTTCGAAAACATATGTTTTATTAAATTATGAACCATGGTCTTCCCTATGAACCATATGCATGCTCTCGCTCCCATCATCACACCATGGGTAACGACCGTGTGTGTGTCTTCGTAACAAGTGATGCCCAGTTTCTCGCCCAGCACATTTGTGGCTTGGCATCCTTTGGCCTCCAGTAGTGGAGAGGCAACAACGTTGACTCTAGAACTTTACCATCTCACTCGAGCCTCTTCTGGCCCAGCATACCCAAGGATGTCACTCAGTTTTTCACACTCCCTAGTGACCAGAGGAGTGCCACCGAGATAGTATCCCATTTTGGCTTGGGGTACTGATACTCACACACCCCACATAAAATCCAAACAATCATCTTATTAAGGTATGCACCGTGGTCTCTCTTATGGACCATCCACACACTCTGGCTCCCTTCTTCACACCATGGATAACATTCATACGTGTGACATCATAATAAGTGCTACCCAATTCTGCACCCAGTGCGTTCATGGCCAAGCTCCCTCTAAATTCTGCTAGCAGAGAGGCAACGATGTCGACCCAATAGCATTCAAGACTTAGGTTTTCATGCTCCCAAGTGATCAAAGGAGCTCCACCGAGATAATATCCCATCTCAGCTTGGGGTCGTGATACTCACACACACTATATAAAATCTAAATAGTCATCTTATTAAGGTATGCACCATGGTCTCCCTTATGGACCATCAACAAACTCAGGCTCCCTTTATCACACCACATATAACAATCGTGCGTGTGATTTCGTAACAAGCAATGCCCAGTTTCGCATAGAGGCAATGATGTCGACCATGGAGTGTTACCGTCTTGCCCTAGCCCATTGTTGCCCAACGACAACCCAAGGGATACCACTTAGTTGTATGCGATCCCGAGTAACCAAAGGAGATCTATCTCGACTTAGGGTCATGATACACACACACCCACAAAATATTTTGACACAAGTCCAACAGTTTCACAAATTTCAGCTCATACACACAAAATTAGAGTTTAATTACATAATTATCAACAACAACTATGAATTATATTGCAGCAGTTAATACGTGAGTGACATGACAACAACAATGTTTCTTTAAGAAAAAACAAAATATTTCATCAGCACATCAAATCCCAACATCACAACCGACAAGTTTCAGTCCCAACACTTCACAGAGGCCATCGACCACGATAGAGATTCACAATTAGGCTACAGTTTCATTCCCAATGCTTCTTAGGGCCCTTGGCCACCACATAAATTCACAACCAGACTACATGATTCACAATTTCACAATTTCCAACAACTGTTATTTTAAGAATTAGACCGAGGAACACTTACCACATGAGTTCATCACCAAAGCAGTGACAAAAACACCCAATCAGTCTCCATCTGCAAAACAAAGGCATAAGACCAAAACTTAGTGTCCATCAACAATAATTCAAAGTATATGCAACAAGGGATTAATGGATAGCAAGAAAAAGTAACTCAATTAGATTATCAACAACTTTGAAACATCTAAAAAGTGAGATTAAACAACACAACAAATTCTGCAAACCCTACAATAACATTTTGGAGCCTAGTATCAAGTACCACTTACCTCCGTGCACAGGGAGAATTTTCTAGATGGATGATGGTGCTCCAATCTTTTCTCCAATGTCGGTGCATCGTGAGTGGAAAGGAGCTATACAGCGTGGATAGGGGTGGCCTACACAATGAGAGAGAGAGAGAGAGAGGGAAACCGATAGGGAGATAGAGACAGATTGGGAGCATCATATCGAGGGAGGGAAGAAAGGGTGAGTGTGATGGAGAGAGAGAGAGAGAATTGGTCAGACAATGGTTGTGGATGGTGGGGGCAACGCCAAATCCGAGGGAGGAGAGAAGAGAGAGAGAGATCGAGAGAGAGGGAGAAGATAAATCAGAGGGTGGGAGAACGAAACACATAGAGAGACTTACTGCTTGCGGCGCTTGATGGAGAGCAGTGCACTGAGGTGGTGACAAGGCAAGTTGGTGCGGGAGATGTGGGGCAATGGGTTGGTCTACATAGACAGAGAATGATAGCGTGAGAGCAAGAAGGTGACAGAGAGAAAGGGATGAGGAAGACTTACAGGTGGCTCCACGTGACATCGTCAGTGATGGTGGTGCAAGGCATGGACTATGGCGGCACAGAGGGAGAAAGGGAAAGTGTGAAGAAAATAGTTGTAAAGAGAGAAGCATTAGGAGGGGGGACTAAAATAAGGAAAACTGAACCCTAGTGGACGGAAATCAAAATGGTGTGTTGCATGCACCTTTTCCACGCTTAAGTTGGATCCAACAGGTCCAAAGCTTTGGTTGGGATGGGCCTCACACTGCCTCATCGCATGGCATCCTTGAAAGGAAACTATCTCTAGCTATCCAAGTAGAGGGGTGGTGTGGTAGAAACTGCTCCTTTTAGGGGAGGGCCTTCCTCTCATAACCATTCCTTGGATGGTACTTAACGTCGCACTACTAATCGTCGATCCATTCTAGCCACCTTCCCAGCCTCATATTTAGATCTTTTTGCTCAAACAGATACTTGAGGCTCTTGTGATCCCTAAAAACCTCACACTTTTCATTGTACAAGTAGTGTCTCCAAATCTTCAGAGCAAAAACTATAGCAGCTAGCTCCAAATCATGGGTAGGATAATTCGGTTAATGGTCCTTCAACTGATGAGAAGCATAAGTGACTAACCATCCGTCCTGCATCAGTACACATTTGAGTCCTACTATAGATGTATCACTATACACCACATAAGACTGTGTTAGTACCCGTGATATTGTCAGTCTTTTCTTCAGCTCAAGAAAATTAGTCTCGCACTTATCGCTCTAAATGAACTTTGCATTTTTCTTGGTTAGGGTTGTAAGTGATCTAGATAGTCTAGAGAATCTATGTACGAACCTCCTGTAGTAAATGGCTAGTCCCAAGAAAATCCAAATCTCATGCACGTTGGTTGGCTTTTTCCAATTCATCACTACCACAATCTTACTAGGATCAACTGCTACTCCTCCATTGGAAATAACTTAACCCAAGAACTTCACCTCCTAGAGTTAGAACTCATACTTACTGAGTTTGGCATACAATTCCTGATCTCTGAGTTTGTTTAGAGCCATACTAAGGTGGCTTCGATGTTCTTTCTCGCTCTTTGAATAAAACATGATGTCATTGACGAACATGACAAAACTATCCAAGTAAGGTCTGAATATTCTGTTCATCATTTCCACAAATGCCATATGAGCATTGGTTAAGCCAAACAACATCACCAAAAACTCGTAGTGGCCGTACCTTGTCTTGAAGGAAGTCTTCGATACATCCTACTCTCTGATATTCAGCTGATGGTCTCCCGATCGCAAATCTATCGTTGAAAACACCAATGCTCCCCACAGTTGATCTAATAGGTCGTCGATTCGAGGTAACATATTTTTGTTATTTATCGTCACCTTGTTTAACTCCCTATAGTCAATGCACATCCTCTTCGAACCATCTCTCTTCTTCACGAAAGGCATAGGTGCACCCCAAGGGGAAGAACTCAGACGGATGAATTCTTTCCCTAACCTTCCAACTGCCCCTTTAGCACCTTCATCTTCGTGGGAACCATACAATAAGGTGCCTTGTGATCAGAGTCGTCGCAGGTTCCAACTCTATTTCGAACTCAATCTCTCTATCAGGCAATAATCTGGGTAACTCGTCAGCAAAAAACTTTGAGAAAGTATTCTACTACAGGTATCCCTCAAACTCCTTTGTTCCTTACTTGCTTTCTACTACCTTAGTGATAAATGTTGATGCACCATCCTTGATCCACCTCATAGCTTGAAAAGCTGAAATCACTGGAGGGGTGGCTTTAACCGAACTTCCCCATAGCTAATCCTAGCCTCATTTGGTGGTTCAAACACAACTTCCCTCTTCCAACTATCTATCTTAGAACCGTGCTTAAGCAACCAATCTATCCCCAAAATCTAATCGAATTCTATCAGACCAAAAACAATCAAATCATCCCTCAGTGCTCCCTCTATTTCTACAAGACACTCCTTAACTACTCAGGTACAAGCTACAATTTTCCTATCAGAAATCATCACTACTATTTTACTAGGTAATAGCTCAGTTTGCAAACTACATATTCATGTAAACGGTGCAAATACAAAAGATTGTGACGTGCCCAAATTGAATAGTTCACAAGTTGTGAATCTCAATAGATTGACATTCCCTAAGATCAACAACAAAGTAGTACTACTATTAATAGTAATTCCACCATTCTTAGTTAGCCTAACAACACAAAGGTCTTAGAGAAATATGAGTAATGACATCAGCTTCCTCTATTTGTGGAGCTTCAACATCTACATCTCCTTGAGTGACAACATACACTCACGCAATATGTGGGGTCGCTACTTTGGCTTTTTGTCAGCATTGGAAGTGGTTCCATTCATCTGAGCTGCACTGGGGTATTCTTTAATCATGTGGCTAGGCTGTCTGCACTTGAAACATACCCTTATTGCATAACGACATTCCCCAGCATGGTACTTGCTGCACTTTCCACACTACAGATTTGAGGGCGGCTTCTGTCTCCTGATTACGATGCCCCTTGCCCTTGTCTAGTTCAGAAATGGCCTCTTCTTCTTTGCACCCCTACCAGCGTCTTATGGAAAAGTCCTCTTCAAGAATTGATCTGAGAGACCAAGATCTCATGTTCTTTTGCCCTTTAAATAGCGGCTACATTGACATGCTCCAAGTAGTTCTTGATCCAAAAACAAGCCACCTGCCTGTGGATCCTCAGTTTCAAACCTCCTTGGAACTTCTAGGCTTGCATATTTTCAGTAGGAATCATGGAGGCATGAACCTCCCTAACTCCATGAATCGGGAAGCATACTGTTCAACTTACATGTTGCCTTGAACCAAAGACGTGATCTCCTATGAGTTTTTCCTTAACCGATTCTGGGAAGAATCAATTGTCAAGCTCCTCTTGCAAGCTTCCCCGAGTTAAGGTGGCTAGGGTTCCTAGTTTCCTTGCTAATAGATGTCCTCTCATATCTCACCATATACTAGCTTCACCCTACAATAGGTAACTGGCATACAACACCTTCTGGTCCTCAGTACATCTGCAAATTTTGAATGTTCGATCCAAGTCGATCATCCATTTATCTGCTCTTATGGGCCCTTCATTTACCAAGAAGTTTGGGTAACGGTAAACAAGGAACTTCTCATAGGGGCATCCTCTAACTTCCAAATTGTGCCCCTGCATTTTCTTGTTGTTGTTGTCAGAGAACCTTCGTCCGAAGATGGATAGCTTCTATCATGCATTGTCCTCCATCCATAGGAGGATTTGTCTCCTGATTGTTGCCCCCAATACGGTTCTGGGTATTCTACCTTACACCATGTGTTCTGTCCAGAGACATATGCTCATGTGTATCAGATTAGCATGCCTTACCTAATACTTCATAATTCAAGCCTAATAATATTCTAATCCAAAATTCTAGTACAAACTCCTAAGGACTTCACATGCCTTACCTAATACTTCATAACTCAAGCCTAGTAATATTCCAATCCAAAATTCTGGTACAAACTCCTAAAGACTTGTGGTTTACCCAAAGATGTATTGCTCTGACGCCCCCAAACTTCGCTTGGGATTGGAGAAATCTTGAAGCATCAGGACATGCAACATAAGATTACATACCTCCGTTCATGACAACTAGGAATGCAATGCACCTAGCCTGCTTTTAACAACATGTAGTAAATGCAGCAGATAATTTTCTTTTCAGTAATACAATTGTACCAGAATGCTAATCCCAAAATATAAATACTTTTCCATAAATATTCACATAACAAAAGTTATATCATCGGTCTAACTAGTATGTAAAAAAAAAAAAAACATAGTATTGGAGACGAAACTCCATAATTACAAATAAAATAGAAATCTAATCTAAACACCAAGCTACTCACACAGTTGAGCTATAAGTTCCAAAATAATATCCAAGGATTGAGGGATCGACTCCAAGACCTCCTCGAGGCTCCTCCCCGGCCGATTCAACCTTGTCTAGGCGATTGTACGTTGTTCCTCCACTCTTAGACACATTGTCTACTATTTTGAGGGAATGGTAGTTGGGACTACCACAGTGAGATTTATAAAATCTCAGTAAGTAAAGCTCCTAAACTACCAACAGTATAAATAAGCATGCATGATAGTAACCATGACATGCATGTCATGTATGCTCGATGCACATGAATTTGCTTATGCATAATATGACTTAGAAACTTCGTAAATTAACATGAACATGTTATGCTTGCTTGCGTGAGCATGAAACATTCATTCTTATACATGTTTGTTTACGTGATAATGGATGCTCCACAGCTCCCTATAGACCGTGTGCTCCTGCCGGTACTGCATCACATCACAGGTCCTTTGCTCTAGCTATGAATTTTGGCACCATTGGCGTTGGGTGCCTGGCTTCATTCCAAAATCCAATTTAATTAGATCCATACGAAGCTTGATTAACTGTACTTTGTCGATCCCAGTGGAGTCCACTCCATTTTAAACAATATAGAGTAGACAGGGGGTTCTACTAGAATAATCCCTCATCCTAGCATTTAGAGTCGTGATAAACCAAAGTAACTCATGCATGACTTCGAAATGTATTTGTGACAATATGCATATGACATGGCATTCATGGCATGTAACAAATAATCAAGTAACAGATTTTTAAAATGACATGGCATGGCATAATGTAAAGCAATTAAATTAGCATAAATAAAATATGAATATAATTAATGAGCACCTTATATATATAAAAATACCACAAGTAAGTTAGAAACTAACTTACCGAATCCATGCGTAAAGTAAGCATAGCGTGTGCTGAAATGAGAGACATTCTAGGGTTAAACATTCTCACTTACCTTTCATAAAAATAGAACTTACTAACTTTGGGCTTCATTTGCAAAATTACCTTTTAACTTTGAAATTACAAATTAGCCCCTAAACTTACAAAAATTACAAATGGGCTCCAAAACTTAGCAAAATTTACATACCACATGTAAGTTTCATTGTAAGTCTATTTATGGGCTTAGGATGTACAAAATCTTGCATCTAGTACATAAACCTCTCTTGGCTGAACCTAACTAGGTAAAAGATTCAACTAGTTTGCTTTTGGCCATTTATCACACCATCATCCTTAGACCCGACTTTAACAACTCATAAATATCAAATCGCTTGTTCTAATATCATGTCAAGACACTAAATCAAGTAGTTTTCAAAATCATAAACTCACAATTTCACACAAAATATGTGGCACCCCCGACCCCCACGTACTGAAACTCGAGAATCGAGACGCCTGGATGATGACAGCAGGGTTACACATCCCAACGATAAGTGCCAAGTGTGTACATGCAACAGTGTACAATAAAAAAAGCAGCGGATAATTTAAATAAGTCAACTAAGTATCAGTATTGTTTAATACAAATTTACTTAAATAAAACATTTAAAAAGAGTTACACAATTATCCAGAAAAATATAATACAGAGACCAAACACATAAACAAGTGATCCCATATCACTCCTTCGGCAGAGCCAAATCCTCAGACTCGACATCAGCATCATCTGCATCAAAATATACGATACCATAAAATGGTACCACAAGTAAGTAATAATCCAAACAACCCACGAGATAAAAATGCATTAATGTAACCAACAATTATGCATGCAAACAGTGAAATATGCATTAGACCCACAACATCATTTTTTCCAAAAATGAATATTTTCCAATGCACGCCAAAATCCCAATTTGGCCCAAAACATCTCCAGCCATTTTCCCTAAAAATGGCCCAAAACAATAAACAATCATTTTCCCAGAAAATGGTTCACATAAAATCCTTTTATCCAAAACATGTCATTTTCCCATAAAATGGCCCACATAAAAATCCACCATTTTCCCAGAAAATGGTCCACATATCCATTTATCAAAAATTGTCATTTTTCCAGAAAATGGCCCAATATCCATTTTAACCGTATGCACCATGATCTCCCCAATGGACCATCCTCATTCCCTGGCTCCCTTCGTCACGCAATGGGAAATGACCGTGCGAGTGACTTGATAAAGAACGATGCCTAGTTCCGCGCCCAGGGCGTTCGTGGCCAAGCACCCTCTAGCCCTCGCTAGCAAGAGGGGCCACGGAGTCGGCACGAGAGCATTACCATCCCTTCCGATCCCATTGTTGTCCAGCGACAACCTAGGGGATGTCACTCAGTATATTCTGCTCCCGAGTGTCCAGAGGAGCTCCACCGAGATAATACCTCATCTCGGCTTGCGGTCGTGATACACACGCACCCATTAACCATTTCTCACATGAAAACTCAATTTTCAAATGTACACATGAACATGTTTGCAATTATGCGGAAACTCAATTTTCATTTACAAACATGAACATGCATGCAATGTAAATGACACGACACAAATAGCCAATAGCCAACAAATCCCAGCATAATCCAATCACACAACAACTCCATACTCCAATCCAACCAACCCCTTACTCCTCGGACTCAATCCAGCACAACCAAACCAGTTCACAGTAAATATGAGTTAGCGCAAAAATACATTTAAATCTCAAAAGTTCTTTGGAAATATACTTACAGTGCTATAAAATAATTTTTGAAAGATCATGAATATGCTAGAAGTGGCATCACAACAATGAAACAGTGCAAAGGGGACAAGGGTCATGGGTCTCAAAAATCAAACTTTTGAATGGGAACAAACGAAGACTTGAGATGGCTAGGGAATGGCTTAAGGGTGTTGGTGAATCTACTGGTGGTGGTGGTTGACCGTGGGTGGCAGTGTCGATGGCGGATCGGAGTTGAGGTTGGGTAGTTTAGGTAGCTGGGAGGCCGCCGGTGCTGTGGGGAAAAGATGGTGGCCAATGGTGGCACGACTGCAACGCTGGAACGAAAGATTGCCGCGACTTGAAGCTGCTCGTGAAGGCTAATGACGGCACGAGAGGGGCTGGGAATGGAGGGTAATGGTCACCGGCCTGAGGGGAAGAAAATGGGAGGGGCGGTGACAACAGGCAGCGCCCGGCAGCACTATGGGCTAAAGAGAAATCAGACGGGAAGAGAAGGGAGGGGTGTCGCGCGCGCGGGAGGAGAGAGATGCAGTGGAAAGGAGAAAAAAAGAAATGAAGGAAAAAGAAAAAAGAAGAAAATAAGAAAAAGAGAATGAGGTCCAATCCTCACAACTTGTGTCACAAAATTTATCTAATAAAAAGAATTTCAAAACAGTAAGTTGGATAAAATAATTTAAACCCAGTGACTAGTTAAAATAAAATAATAATAAAAATCCAACAATACAATAATTTTAAAGTCCAACGTTAAACTAATTTAAAATAAAAGTAATTTAAATGCAAAACAATAATTAATATTAAGAAAGCATATCAAAATAAATTTCACAACTTAAAAATCATAAAAATAAACCAACGAGAAATCCGATAAATTTAAAATAAGAGAACCAATATTTAAATTAATTAAAATACTCATTCAATTAAAATACACTAAAATATGGGGTATCACATCCACCCCCCCTTAAATAAAATTTCGTCCTTGAAATTGGCAAAGTCAAACATTAAAGCTAAGACAGGGATAAGATTTGATTAAGAGCAGACTTAAGAAACATACCGCCAAGGTCAACCAAACAAATACGGATATTGCTCCCTCATGTCGGCCTCTCTCTCCCAAGAGAAATCTTGAGCCAACGGATCACCCCACGACACTTTCACCAAAGATGTCGTCTTGGACCTTAACCTTTGCTCTTTCCAATCCATAATCTGCGTCGGGGTAACTTCATAAGGTTAGGCTGAAGTTGAATGCGTTTTGAGTCGACAAAACTCTTCTTCAATGAAGACACATGGAATACATCGTGAACTTCTCCAAAATAATCTGGAAATACGACTCTATAAGCAACAAGCCCAACCTTCTCCACAATCTGGAAAGGGCCCACATACCTCGGACTAAGCTTTCCCTTCTTACCAAAGCACTTAACGCCTTTCATAGGATAGACTTTGAGGTAAACCCAATCACCTTCCTCAAAGGATAAGTCTCTTATCCTCATATATGCATAACTCTTCTGACGACTTTGTACTTCCGTCATTTTAGTCCTTATAACTCGAACTTGATCATTCATTTCTTGAATTATCTCAGGCCCAATTAATTTACTCTCGCCAACTTCACCCCATCACAAAGGTGATCTGCACTTCCTTCCATACAAAGCTTCATACAAGGCCATCTGAATTGAGGCATGAAAACTGTTATTATAAGCAAACTCTATTAGTGGCAAATGATTTTCCCAACTCCCCTAAAATTCCATGACACAAGCCTGCAACATATCCTCAAGAGTCTGAATAGTACGTTCTGATTGACCGTCAGTTTGAGGGTATGCAGTACTAAACTTCAACTTAGTGCCTAAAGCTGCCTGCAAACTCTTCCAAAAATGGATGTGAATTGCGGGTCCCGATTAGACACAATACTTTTGGGTACTCCGTGCAAACGCACTATCTCTTTCACATACAACCGAGTCAGCTTTCCCAAAGAGTCGGTATTATTGATAGGCAAGAAATGGGCACACTTGGTCAACCGATCAACAATCACCAAACCGAGTTCTTTGCACTAAGAGTCCTCGGAAAACCCACTACAAAATCGATAGAAATGTCATGCCACTTCCACTCAAGAATAGGGAGAGGTTGAAGTTTACCAGCGGGTCTCTGATGCTTAGCCTTAACTTGACGGCACATGTCACATTTCTCTATAAACATGGCGATATCTATATTCATCCCTTCCTAACAGAAATTTCTCTTTAACTCTCGGTACATCTTTGTGCTTCCAGGTTGAATTGAATAAGGAGCCGCATGAGCTTCTGCCGCAATTCCCTCTTTAAATTCTGAATCTTGGGGAATCACTCTACGATCCCGAAACCGAAGAATATCATCTTTATCCAAACTATAATGCAAGGGTCCTCTAGACTTCCTGACTCTCTTCCTGATGTCTAACAACTTTGGATCCCTTCTCTGGAGTCTTCAATTCTTCAAAATCAACACAAAACTTGAACTCCTAATTACAACCAAAATATCACGCTCCTGCTGTGCACTCTGATAATTCACCACATTCATAAAATTTATGTCCTCATAAAAGTAACACCATCGAGTACAAGGTGGCTCCATGCCTACTAACCAGAAAACGCTTACCACATTTTAGTAGAAATACTCTCTTTCCCAAAACCATGAGTTGTCACTCACATTCCTCAATTAACTCCCGCTGCCTTAATCAAAATCAATATTCTGCAAAATACATCCATGATCATTGACAAATAACCAGTATCAATCAACCTCAGTATCCCAAATTGAAAACAAGTAACATCACCCCAAAATACACTTGTCTCATCTAAGATAAGGAACATACCCTAAAAAGCTCGAATCCAACCCGGCCAACCAATCAGAGCGCCTATAAACTTCTACCCGACAACCTAAACCCAAAAGCTCATCCTCTTCAACACCTACTAAAGCCGCTTCCTTCCAAACCAAAAATGAGACTAGGACCTGTACTCTCCGAAATCTATACACACTCACAACTATTACGCGTCGATCTCATGCATCCTTAGCCAAAACCAATACTCCCCCAACGTGCAAGTGATCCATCACTACCACTTCTATCATCTGGACCTATATCCTCGAAATCAACAAGAATCATTTCCTAGATCTGCACCATCTGTTATCCTTAAATTGATATGGATCAAATCCTAAACCTGCCAATGTAACTTGGAGCTAAAAACAATCATTTTTCGAACTAGATCAACATCTTCAATCCTTAGAAAATACAAGAACTAGATCATTACCTTCCACCTCCAAATAAATTCTCCCCTGAAAAATTCCTATATCAATAACTCAACTTGCTCAACCCCACTTTAATGGTTACAGACTAATCAATCTCCATAATAGATCAAGCTAGCATACCAAGTCTACAAAACTAAGAACTCAAATCTTATTGTAAATCAATCATTCAAATCTGCAATTCTACAACCTTAAATTATATAAGAATCAATCCCCGAAATCTGCAAGATCGATGACCTTAAATCTAAAACAATCGCCTTAAAAAAACTTGTAGATTCTAAAGCCCCAAATGATACCAAATTGCGTATCTGAGTCAGTAAAATCTATAACTTATAATTTAATAAATCCCTCAAATGCTTGTCAAACCTACCACCTTAAATCCCATAAACTTATATCCTAAAAATTATAGGGCCTCAAACCTTAGATGTACTTGTCATAAATTTATCCTTGAAGGTCATTGAACTTACAACCTCCTACTCCATAGACTCATTACATAAATTATACAGAACCTAAGACCTCAATTATCCTAAGCGATTTAAAGCTATTCCCCTCCTCAGTGTTGACTTGAGTTCCTACTCCATAGAGTTCACCTAGACCATGTCGTTCCCTTCGAGCCTCGATATGAAAAACAAACTGATCGCTAAGAGTTTAGGCCTAGTACTACACTAAATGTTCATGCCTAACAATGGCATTCACAATTGCACCATCTTCCTGCCATAACGTAACTGTAACACCCCGTTCTCGGAGGTCCAGAGAGTTAACTCTTGTAACCTAGATCCAACTTTCATAACATATTTAAATACTCCAATATTTCCAAAAAGTACAAATCAATTTATTCAAACCAAAAAAATATATGTTCCTCTACCAGGACACCAAATAAATACCTCAATGAGATAATTTAAAAACTCCATAAACATTTAGAAATATCTAGGACTCCAAATATCAAATAACATAAAATCATAAACCTACTAAAAAAAAAAAAACTCTCCAATAAACTGGTACCCTCAGGCACTTATTCTACTACAATCATCATACATTGCTAAAACTTTCTACTCTTGTTCTCCAGTTGAACCATCCAAATTATCTGAAAAATATTTGGAGATAAGGGGTGAGTTATCAACAACTCAGTAAGCAGAAAACATATACCAGTATGTAAACATGAGCATTTTCAGAGATCAGAATGCAGAACATGTTATCAAAATATCAGAGCGAAGATTTAGAAATAATTTCAAAAATATCCTTTGGCATAGCATAAATGATGATCATCATCATCAAAACATCATATCAGAACAGAAGCCATGTATAACCCCCGTGGTAGGGTTGTGCATCTGCAGATAGTCAAGCAGAACATAAATCATTCTGTCACCAAGGTGTGCACTCAAAACAGAGACCACTACTATAACCCGTGGCAGGGTTGTATCCACTATTATTACTCGTGGTTGGGCCGTATCCACTATTATTACCCATGGTTGGGTCGTATCCACTATTATAACCCGTAGTTGGGCCTTATCCACTATTGTAATCCGTAGTTGGGCCGTATGCCAATATTATCACCTGTGGCAGGGTCGTAACTGAATAGAGCGAAAACAAAATCAAATTCAGAATCAGAGAGTCATGTCAAATGTTTTTAGAAATCACGTCTTATCCAAACAGAGTACTGAACAAAATTTCAAGTCCATATTCTGCACCACACAGCCATCTACAGAGGCAATTGAGGAATGTCTGAAGGAGATAGAACCAAGAGTGACTGAGGTGATGAATACAGAGCTACAGAAGGAGTTTACTAAGATTGAGGTCGAGGAAGCACTAAAACATATGGGATCTCTGAAATCCCCTGGTCCTGACGGATATGGTGCTTGCTTTTATATATGCCCAATCTGTGAGAGGGAAACTGAGACAATATTGCATGCGGTGTGGAGCTGCCCAGCTGCATCAGATGTGTGGTCTGAAGGTAATAGCCCAGTGCATAAATGGGGCGTTTCAGAGCCTGAATTTGTAGATCTGTGGGGAAAGATTAATGCAAAATTGAAGATAGAGGAAGTGGAATTGGTAGCATGTATCATGAGGAAGTTGTGGATGAGAAGAAACACTCTAATATTTGAGAAAAAATTTGATCACCCGAAAGATATCATTTGTGCTGCTATGCAGGGACTAGAGGAATATAAGATGGCCCAGGACCAGCTACAGAAAACTCAAATGAGAAGTAATACAGACAGGAGGATGACTAAATGGGAAAAGCCAGAAGGATCAATGATAAAAGCTAACTGGGATGCTGCTGTGGATGCGAAGAACAATAGTGTTGGAATAGGCGTGGTGGTTAGGGACTCAAACGAGGATGTTCTGGCCTGCCTCTGCACCAGATTTTCTCATAACAGCAATCCAAATGTAGCTGAAGCTCTCGGACTAAGGAGGGCAGCAATCTTTTGTAGTGAAATGGGTTTCTCTGATGTTATGTTAGAAGGAGACTCACAATTAATAGTGAATGCAACAAGAAATGGGGATGAAATAGGAGCTGTCTATGGTTGTATAATTGATGATGTGAGGAGAGTAATGGTTGGGAGAATGAATTGGGATATACGGTTTGTGTATAGAGAGGCAAACAACATTGCTCACAAACTTGCTAGATTAGCCTTTAATGTTGGAGAGGAGATGGTTTGGATGGAGGACTGTCCTATGATTATAGCTAGCGACATTATGTTGGAAAAATTATGTAATGATTAACTCTTGTTGTTAATGAAAGTAGTATTATGTTCAAAAAAAAAAAAGAAACAGAATGTCAAAAATAAGCTCATGTCTACACCAGCCATAACAGAAAATTCTTTCTTCTAAAATAGAATCTCATGGGCAATATATAACAAATAACTGAGGTAGTTCAAATTTATTTTCATAACCAAATATGTATATTTTCCAAAAATCAACCTCAACTCATTTTATTTTAATGCAAAATCTAGCATAGGAACCCCGCTTACCTGCACTTCTTAGCTTGACAGAATTTCTCCTCAGCAGTACTGAACAAAAATCAATTGTCACCTATGATATAGTCACGTACTCCCATAAATTTTCAATCAAACACGTATATCAATATTTAAACCTAAAATCAACCTAATGTAATTCCTCAAAACCTAAAATTCCCATAATTCCTAAAATACAATCATTTTCCAAACCCAAAAATATCCACTTAGATCCGACTAAAACCTTAAATATTATAAAAAAATATTTCTATAAAAATACAATTTTTGTACCTATGTAAAGCAAAACTAGATTCAGTTTAAAAAAATATAATTACAAATTTTCAAAAAAACCTTTAAGACCCAAGGTAAAATTCAGTGAATTCACACTAAAAAATATAAAGATATGCTTTGGTAGAGTTTGGCTTATAACTCAAGGGTAAAATTGTAATATCCCTGTTCTAAAACCTTCCCTAACCTTACGTAAAGGGCAACACACCTCTTTTTGTTTCTTTGTTGTAGGGAAGACTCAGGTTGTGCAATGGAGGCTCACCGTGGGGAGTTGCGACGGAGCTGGGCGGCTTAGGGTGGCATGAGGTGGCCTATGGAACTCTCTGTGCAAGTGGCATCGAAGTGAAGGGGTTGGTGCCGTGGGGTGGCTGGGTTAACTCACAGTGGGGGAAATAATTCCCATGCTTCGGTGTGGCAGATCAGAGCAGCACTTGCAGTGGTTTTCTGGTGGCTGGGCAATGATTCCAAGGTGTGGAGTTGTGGCGTGGGTGGCTGGCGACGCCGTTAGACGTCTGTCGTGGAGTGGGCTGAGAGCACACAATAGTGCTCTGTTTTTAAGCATCCAAAATAGGGGCTGCGGCTGTTGAGATGGTCTTCATGCATGGAGGCTGAGGGAAAAACAGGTTGATGATGGTGACTGTGGTGTACGGTGGAGGAGCTGGAGCTCCAGTGAGGGTCAAGTGGAGGTGGCGCACGACGAGGCGAAGCTGCGATCCATGGAGATGCAGTGCATGCACGGGTTGCGTCAATTCCGTATGGGGAGGCGGCTTGAGTTCTGGATGGTGTAGCGGCACTCTAGTCTAGGTTAGAGATCACTTTTGTCTTCCACGTATGAGTTCTATGTATATAAGGGGACGGTTGCAGTGAAAAAAGAAAGGAAACGTGCGTGAACTAAAGTTAACGTGTGAATATGTGGGTGTTTGGAAACACAAAAAAAAATACAAAAAGAAAGAAAAAGAAAATACAAAACCCTAAAGCTGAGCATATGAGAAGCATACGTGCATGGGAGTCCTAGACTCGTGCATGTGAGGAACTGCTCATAACCTGATATGTTTTATCCAAGGTTTAAAAAAATGGCCAAAAGCTCAAAATAAAAATCACTGCTGATCCATAAAAACCAAAAAAATATATATATATATATATATAACCTAAATATCAAGCTCACATAAGTGAATAAAAAAAAAATATACATAGTCAAACCATTCACTTTTTGGGTCCAGGTGTTACAGTAACCCTTAACCCAATTTTCAACTCCAGACAAAACAAACAAAACAAAACAACATAAAATAAAATAATACAACCTAAAATAAAATTGAATAAAACCCATAAATATATCATACTTTAAAATAAATAATTTCAATTTACAACTTTTTTTTTTTAAAAAATTTCTAATATCTCACCTACGGGACATGTGGTTTTACGTAGAGCCAAACTGCTCTGAAACCACCTGTGGCACCCACGACCCCCATGTACGGAAACTCGAGAATCGAGATGCCCGGATAACACGGTCATGCATCCCAACGAAAAGTGCAAAGTGTGTGTACATGCAATACTGTACAATAGTCAAAGCAGTGGATAATTTAAATAAGTCGACAAAGTACCAGAACTATTTAATACAAATTTACTTAAATAAAATGTTTAAACAGAGTTATACAATTATCCCGAAAAATATAATACAGAGACCAAACACATAAAAGAGTGATCTCATATCACTCCTCCAGTGGAGCAAAATCCTCAAGCTTGACATCAACATCATCTACATCAAAATTTGCGATACCATAAAATGGTACCACAGGTAAGTAATAGTCCAAACAACCAACGAGATAAAAATGCATTAATGCAACCAACAATTATGCATGCATATGATGAAATATGCATTAGACCTAAAACATCATTTTTCTTGAAAATGAATATTTTCCAACGCATGCCAAAATTCCATTTTGGCCCAAAACATTCCATTAAAACATTTTCCCAAAAAATGGCCCACATAAAAGTCCAACGTTAAACTAATTTAAAATATGAGCAATTTAAATGCAAAACAATAATTAATATTAAGAAAGCATATCAAAATAAATTTCACAACTTAAAAATCATAAAATTAAACCAACGAGAAATTCGATAAATTTAAAACAAGAGAACCAATATTTAAATTAATTAAAACACTCATTCAATTAAAATACAATAAAATACTGGGTACCTTAAAACATCAAGATAAACTAAACCTAATCTTTCACTTGCATTTTAATACCAAGGACTCCAAAAATTCACAAATCTCACTTCAAACCTAGTTGATAATATGCTTGAATAAATAAAAAAATCACATTATTAACAAATGAGAATTGGCTTGCACAAAAAGCCTTGAATCCAAAACAGAGGATGCATTTGACTTGGACAAAAATACTATATCCTTGATGTGCAAGCACATAATCTGGAAACAACACATCCATAAACCTCACATGAAAATTCTAACTTGATCTAAGAACCAAAATCAACATATATTTGAAAATAAACACACCAAAACAACCATAAACCCGAGAGCTTCTAAATCATGCTTAAAAACATACTTCTTTGCATATTTATCCAAATCCAACAAAATCTTAGTCATAAAGCTTTAAAAATCCAACTAAATCCATAAATGAAAGCTTTAATAACAAGTTTTATAAATATCAAACCATGGATTTAAGATCCTAAGACTAGAAAAACAAACTAAACTAAACAAATTGCATATTGGAGGATTCGGTTCTAACACTTTGTAGATCATGCAATTCTATTTTATTAAAACCTAAGACTTTGTAAATAAAACTAAACCTACACAAAAAAATCATATCAATACATCTTAACAATATAAAAGAGAATTGAGCTAGGAGAATAAAACTTACAAGGGCTGGAACACAAGGAAGCAAAGCACCCAAAATGTTTCCTCCAAACTCTCTCTCTGTTTCTCGCAAGGAAAGGATGGAATTTTTCGCAACTGTGGGAGAAATGAGGGGGGGGGGGGGGGCTGTAGGGGCTGAATTGGAGTAGGTGAGATCTATCTCGCAAGATGGGAAGCTTGCTTGCATAAGAGGGGAAACAAATCTGCCAAAGTGAGGGATGTAAGTGGGGAGCCGAGTGGGGTGATTTTAAGGTGGCTTTGTTGCTTGCTTGATGTGACACCCCATGATTCCGCTTGGGATCGAACGGACATCCAAAACATCGGGACATGCAACACAAGATTACCTGCCCCCGTTCATGATAGATAAAATGCAATGTTCCTAATATGCATCTAGAATTATGCAATATTTGTAACGGATAATTTTATTTTTAGCAATACTATGCACCAAACTTAAAATATCCCAAATAGTTAAAACATAAACCATGCATACTTAAAACATCCATGATTACAGCACGGGTCTCAGAAGACTGTAATCTCAAAATAACGGAGACCTGGCTCCATAATTACATTGCCAAATATACTATTGGGCTAGTTCGTTGAGTAACTCGCATAACTCGACTAACGATATCGGAATACTATCCAAAGACCTAACTATGGAGGCTGCAAGCTCCGTGTAGCGTCTACGACGTCTAGTCAACCTCCTCCAATCTGCCAGTGTTTGCTCCCTGCTCTAATCCTGACACATCGCCTACCATTCGGGGGGAATGATAGTTGGGACTATCACGGGAGATTTGATTACAAATCTCAGCAAGTTAACAGGAAACTTCCACACAAGTTAATGATGCATGCATGGCAGTAAAAGTATGAATACATAATCAAAGTCATAAGTAAGCATAGCATAACTTGACATACAGCATGGCATAAATGACATAACTTGAACTGAAACTGAAATTTAGCTCGACGTGACATGACATGTACGTGAACTTGAAACATAACATGGACTAGCAACATAGCATGAACATGAACTTGAAACATAACATGGACTAGTAACATAGCATGAACGTGAACTTGAAACATAACATGGACTCGAAACATAGCATGAACGTGAACATACATAATTTGAACATGAACTTGATCATAACATAACATAAACGTGAACTTGAAACATATTCTTGTCTCATGGGGTCACCATGATTGAGTAATCTTATCTCATGGGGTTACCATGATTGATATGAACGTAAACTTGAACATAACATGACGTGAACCATGACTTGAACGTGAAATACATGAACTTGGAATCTTATTCAATGGAATTAATTAATAAAGTGACCATAATGGTACTACACTGGTTCCCTTGAGCCATGTGTCACTGCCGATTACTGCATCACAACACAGGTGTCTATACCAGCTGTGAGTGCGTTAATACGTACTCCACAGTTGTTGTGACCCCACATATTCTATGTGACACAATTGTTGTGTCTCACATAGTGTATAATTCACAGTTGTTGTGGCCCCATACTTCATGCTCCACAGTTGTTAACAACAAATCATCAAACAAAAGTCATCCTAAATCACCAAGAAGTAAGACCTTAACTTTTTAACAAAAAGTAAACCCTTAAAACATCTCCAAGAATTCCAAAAAATCAAATCTTACTTCTAACATATTAATAACATTATCCTAAGATCAACCATGATTTAAATCATCAAACAAAAGTCACCAAAATCACAAAACAACACTTGGAATTCTATTCGTTTTAAACTTAGTCCAAAAACAAAAAACATTCTCTCAACTAACTTTGATCAATCTCTTGATCCATGGCTTAAAGTCTTGTGATCTTCAAATTAAAACATCTCATTGTTTAAAAATGTGTCCTAAAGAAGATCCAACCATCAAACTTAAAATCACATGGCTAAAATTCAACAAAACATGGATCTAATCCAAAAACATCAAATCTTAGGCCAAACTGAAATCCTCTGGCATAGAAAATCATATCTTTAAAAATAATACTAAATATCTTTGAAATAACATCCTAACATGTATATAAGAGGCTTAGGATCATCATATAAAAATATCAAAGCCTTTGGAATAAGATCAAACCACGAAATATACAAACTTTCACAAAACAAAAACTATTTTTCCACTTCCAGTTTTCAAGTTTCTAAATCTAAGGAAATCTATCATCAAAAGCTTTATTCATGCCACAAAACCTCAATGAACATTCATTAACACATAATAAAAACACTCCATAAAATGTTCCTACCAAGATATGTCCATTAGCTTGGTCAAAAATTCCAAAACATATCATACTCTCCAGTTTCATGCCCAGAATGACTTTTTCATGGTTAAAAATACTTTTTACTGACAAATGAGCATAGAATGAAACTAATAAGATATCCACAGAAACTAGACTCAAAGATGAACAACTTTTATTAAGGAGTCATCGTGAGAACATACTTACAAAGGGTCGGAAATGGTCACCCAAAAAGACCTAGAAATCTGCCCGAGAGAGCTCTTTTGAGTTTCTCTCTAAGAATGGGGGGAAGAAGTGATAAAATTGAGAGAAGTGTGTCTTGCACGACTTTAGACTCCTGGAGGTGGAAGTTATGGGCTTGAAAGACCATTGATTGGAGTTGGCTATGTGACATAAAGTGGAAAGGACTACCTGCAGCAGTTCTGAGAGATGGAGATTGATGGAGTGTACTTCTCCTTCACATCAAGGCACTAATAGGTGCAGCCAATGGCAGTGGATGGTCTTCCGTGTGAGGGAGGAAACTTCTTCAAGAAGCTTTGCCAAGGTGGCCAAATTCATGGGCCTTGGTGGGCCCCAACCAAGTGGGCTTCAATTTGGGGTTTAAAGGTGGTTTGGTTAGGGTTTGAGATGCTATCAAGCCCAAAACCAATTTTTCAAGGTTTAAAAGGTTGGATAATGATGTCAAAACAAGGATTTAATTAATTAATAGCATGTGGAAGTGATTTAATCAAGTGATTAAACACAATACTAGAAATCGGATTAGAAAGGGTTTGCAGGCCAACTTTAGGAATTTGGTTTCAACCAAGCTTTTGGGGTTTCAATTGGATTCCAACCATTTATGGTTTCGCTAGGATTGAAACCTTCTTTGGTCTAGGGCAATTTGGTTGATCAGATGAAACAAAACTTTGCTTAGGTGGCATGATCTCACACATTGACTTCCTTCACAAATCCATCTAATGGTCCCTCTTTGTGCCAAGTCTCTAATATTATTCACTATATGTGGTTAAGATCTTGCCAAGTGTCCAAATAAAACTTCGCTAACCTAATTTAGACATTCCACATTATGATTTTGAAAACACTGCACTAGGAGCACTTATCGAGGCTACTATTCACTCTAAAAAAATGCATAATAAACTTAGTAATGAAAAATTCTAAATATTCATATTAACCTATAGTGAAAATTGTTTACCGAAATTCAACCCCGAAGTCCCCCTAAAAATAATTTCACAATTTCGAACAAGCGTTTCGTCCGGAATTATGAAAATTAGATATTGCGCCCTAAAATCCTAAAGAATCAACTGAGTCAAATGGCATAGGCCATAATGCATTCTGACACTTCCAACTATCTCAAATAATTAAACTCATATTCTAGCACCATAGTGACTAATAACACTAACTACGTTGACAGACTAAACCTGTGCAATTGGTCAATTCATAAAAACTTATGGGGTTTTCACGAGATTCTTAAAGTCAATAGAAATTTCACCAGTGAATTTCTAGCGGGCATTTACACTTGACCTTCCATAAAAGAACACTATTTAGGGCAGAAAACAAGGTAAAACTTCAGCCATGGAATGGTCATTCAAGGGGGAGAAACTTGTGCGAGAAGCTTGGAGAAAACTATGGAGCTTCGACTGGAACAAATGGACTTAACTGAATGTCATCCATTGTGGGTATAGATGGGGTTTCGGTTAGGATTTGAATTCACATGCAATCTCTTGGTCAAGTGAAAGTACCATGGTGTAGATGAGAGTGTAAGAGCTTGTAATTGAGTGGTTGGTTGCTTGTAGAAGTGGTTTAAACCAAGAGGAAAACAAATAAGCAAAATAGGGTGCATGTTTAGGATTGGAGTTTTAGGGTTTTGATTACCCTAAGGATTTGGGGTTTCAATTTCCCCCACCAATTTTGGGGTTGAAACCCTATTTGTGGCTGACCAAGTACTTGAATGGTTGAAATAGTGAAATATGTTAGAAGGTATCTTGACTTGCTTGGGTTTCACTCTATTTTTCTTACACATTTGTACTCCTCTTGACAAGTGTCAAGTGGATTCACAATGGAGGGTTGTGATGATTCCATGTGTCCAAAAATGTTTTCTTGTGATCCTATCCTGATTTGGACAACCTACATGGCGATTTGATAGTTGGATGAACTAGATGCCACATGGCACTCTTGCGAGGGTCTACTATTCACTCGAAAAGCTTGATAGTTTTTATTACATAATAAAGTGCTAAATATTTATACGAGTCAAACGGTACAATTTGTTTCACCAAGTTATACTCTTAAATGCCTCAAATAAACAAAAAAAGGCAATCTGGTCCCGTAGCAAATCATAATTTGATTACGTCAAACGAACTAAATCCTAATCAATCTCTCGATTAATGAAATCCTTTCGGAATTTCATGACATTTATAAGATCTAAATAAATTCTTGTATCGAATTTCTTTTGGGGAGTTTTTTTTCTTTTTTTTGTGAGAAGATGATGGTACTCCAATTTTATTAAAAAACCCTCACTTGTGACAGAGGAAATCTGTGGTTACAAAACGACACCTAGGAGATACAAATAAACAAAATAACCAAACCCAAGCATCCAAAAAATTCCCACCCTCACTACAATTTTTCTTTTGAGGCGTTACATGTTAAGTGCTAGTTGTACTAGAGTTTAAGCCAAAAATAGATTCATTCGATAAATACTCCGAATATCAATATGTTACTTCATCTCCAAATATAAAATATAGACCTGATTATTTGTTCCCTAAATCCAAATACGGCAGACCAAACATATTTGGTTGCTAGACTAAGTAATACAAATACAAAGGAACAACAAAATCTATATTAACGGAGAACTGCCTCCATGTCTATTGCTCGGGGGGGATTTCTCCTTTTTCCTCAGGTATCTCTCCTGGATCTACCTCTGGGTCTAAGTCTACGATACTGATAAACGAAACTATAGATAGGTTAGGTAGTTATGAAAAGAATGAACACATATATTAGTGTGGCGAGGAATCACCCTCTCAAGTAAAAACACATGTACTCATAAAAATGGTGAGTAATCACCCTCTCAGTAAACACAATTATATAAGCATGGCGAGGAATCACTCTATGAGGAGTTACCCTCTGTGCAAAACTCATTATACATAAGTATCACCGAGGCAAGGAACCACCCTCTTCTCAAGCACATAAAACTCATTATATTCATCACATAGATGTTTGTCACACAGACATTCGTCGCTTGAAAGGCCAATAAGGGAAGTCGCTCCATTATTTGAAATCGGGGAACCACTACTAACTAACCAACGTGCAAGCCGAGTTGCCTATCTCGAATGGGTTGACACTCACATAGAAATATACATGTTGCGCCGGGAAAACGTTTACCTGGCCAACCAACTCAAAGACACTACACGTGATGCGCCTGGAGTATTCTCCTTCCCATCCATCAGGTGAGGCCAACACGATACCGCCCCACCACAAGATCACGATGACTCTTTCTACCCATATGAAACTCATGGCAATGCATCACAAGAATGGTCCAGGACTCTCTCTACCTGTTGATAATGAGCAGAACACGTTAAGGTTACACATACCCAAATATCACATTGAATTAATCCGAAAATAGTCATATTCAAGATGTTGGAAAACACAAAATAAAAATATTCATAAACATAATGGCAAAAGGATTTATTAATTCATGATTAGAAATGGGGAGGTTACAGAATATGCAATGCAAACCCAATGACATACCCACAACATTTACCCCACATTTCTCAGCACTGTCTTGAAAACTAACCTACCTCACTACCTTAGAATTACAACGTTGTGCTGCGCTGCTCCTTTCTTGTTTCCCTTGAAGTCACTTGCTTTCTTTAAAGATTTTGACTTCAAAGAACTTCCAACCCTTAGGGCTCATTTGGATACTTAGCATATCTCACTATATCTATGAATAGTAGTAAAATGATTTGAGCTAAGATATTTTATTGGGTTTTAAAAAATAAGAAAGAAAAAATTGAATAAAATATTATAAAGTTAAAAAAATTATTTGAATATAATTTTTTAATATAATTTTGTTTTTGAAATATGAAAAATATTTGTATTTTATTTGGGAGTTTAAGAAAGTTGTAATTGAATATAACTACTTCAATCTCACTGGGGGTCCACCTCTACTCCTTCCTTGGAGATTACATGGCCAAGGAATTTAACTTCACTCAACCAAAACTCGCACTTGCTGAGGCTTTGCATACAATTGATGCTCCTATAGTTTCCCCAATACCTGTCATAGCTTGTTCATATGGTCTTCCAAATCTTGCGAGTAGACTAGAATATCGCCGATAAAAACCACCACGAATGAATCCAAGGATCTAAACACCTATTCATAATATCCATGTGCAGTACAGGTGCATTGGCCAATCCGAAAGGCATTACTTTGAACTCATAGTGCTTGTATCTAATTCTGAATACAGTTTTGGGCACATCTCTCTTCATGATTCTCACTTGGTAACTGACCTAAGGTCGATCTTGGAAAATACTGCTGCTCCTTGAATTTGATTGAATAAGTCATCAATCCTAGACAATGGGTACTTATTTTTTATCGTCACCTTATTAAGTTTCTAGTAATCTATGCACATCTAGAGAGTCTCAACCTTCTTCTTGACAAATAATACCGGTGCCCCCCATAGTGATGAACTTGGTCCGATAAACCCCTTGTCCATAGTTCTTCCAGTTGTGTCTTTAGCACCTTCAGTTCCGATGGCACTGATCGATCGGGTGCCCTATGCATAGGAGTTGCTTCCGATTCCAAGTCGATTGTGAACTCGATTTTCTGAATAGGAGGCAACCCTGGGAGATTGTCAGCCAAAGCTTCTGGAAACTCTTCGAAGAGTGGGATCCCATAACCGACTTGAACAAAGTTAGCCTCTACTCCACCGGCTAAATCTTTCTTAGCTTGAATGGCCGATATCACCTTGGTAATCATCTTAAGCCTACTACCCTTCAAACTCCATACTTTCTTCTCTAGGTAGTTAGAAATTAACCACTCGACTCTGGCAATTGATACTGCTGTAGAATTGAGATAGCCAATGCAATCCCAATATAATGTCAAATCCGAAAAGGTTGAACATCATCAGGTCTGCTTTTAACACTTCCTCCCAAGTCTAAAAGGCAACCTAAGACAACCATTTAACATACTACAACTTCTCAAGTTGGCAGAGCCACTACAATAGTTTGTTGCAAGGACTTCGTTTGTATACTACACATTCGAGTGAATGTAGCAAATACAAATGAATGGAATGTACCCTAGCCGAAAAAGGAATCAGCATAAAGTTCATACAGTTTTACTCTTATTGATAAAGTCAAACACCCTTAATTTTAAAGACATGCTTTATGAAATGCACGTTTGTACTTGTTAGGGGTGTAGTCGGTTTGGTCTAGTAGAGGTCACGGTCTGAAAATTTCGATAAATCATTTTTGCTGGACTAGACCATCAGTCTAGTCATTCCATTTGGTCTAATTTAGTCCATGAATATTTTTCCTCTTTTTATCTTTTAGATAAAAAAAATTAATACAAAAAATTAATTAAATTAATATTAAGTGATTTTTTTAACATTTTATATATGATTAATAAATATTAAATAATTTCATTATATATCTGACCAATAGTGATCCATTAAATGAAAATTACATAATTAACTTATAAAAGTACTATATAAAATAATATTATATATAATATTTAGAACATATATATATATATACACACACATTTGGTCGATCTCGATCCTGTCTGTTCGAAAAAAACCACACCCCGAGACTGTAACAACCCCTCCCTAGAATGGGACGAGCTACTACCTTCCATCTTTCTTTCTTTTTTTCACTTTTTTTAATAAATCAACACATTATAAAAAGAGACCCATATATCATACTAAAATTTAGAAAATGAACCTTCCCATTTTCTATCATATTTCAAGTCCCAAAATAACCTATTTTTCAAAATATAGGATGGTCTCATTAATTACAAGTTTAAAAACTATAGTCATTTCCTGGTTAGAAACATCTACCCAGTCCACAAAAGAAACAATTGTCTCAAAATACATGTCCCCAAAATATTTTTTCAAACCAACCAACCAAATAATCTAACATCAGATAAAAGAGACCCATCCCCAGGCTACTCTAGGCATCTGGCTCCCCCCTCCCTAGCAATGTCTTGCTCCACAGTCTCATCTTCATCATTTCCTGTATGTTTAAAATATTAACATAAAAGTGAATCTAATACTCAATAAATAGTACACGAAGCAGTTAAAATAGCATACCTCAACTATTCTTTTCTTTTGAAAGATCACACAAGCTTAAAACATGTAAATAAACATAAAACATTTACATCAGCATTCGAATTCAATTGTCACTTCTTTTTTGCCAGTACACACTATTATGCCCTGTGTTAGGGTTAGTAGTCTTTTCAACCTGATCTCCACCCGTGGCCACGGGTTAGGAGATCCCTCAGTCAGGATGGTGCCATTGGGTGCAATACCAATAAGACCGATCCGGCATTGCAATCTACCCCTTTCTTTGGTACCATAATCATTCAGTTGTTGGCCATTAAGTATTTTCATACATAAAACTTCCATTCCTCTTTCTTTCCTTTCTTTCCATTCAAAGCATTTTCAACATCTTTCTTAGTCCAATGCACATGCATTTTCTTTCATATAGATGCACTTCATGCCATACTTTATATAACAGAAAATCACTAATTCTTTTTTTTGATAAGTAGAAATATTGTATATATCAAAAGGAGAAACCAAGTACACTTAATGTATACAAGAAAACACCTTGCCCAAAATAACCCAAGCCCATTAAAAAAAAAATCCAAAATATACCAGACCAGACCCCAACCTCTTGTTTACCATAGAACTAAAACTTTACTCGAACACCAACCCCAACACCTTGATTTCCGTCTTTACAATGCCTCCCTTTAGACTTCCCTCTAGTAGAGCTGCCACCCTTAGCATCATAATTGATAGTTGAAAAAAGACGCTGTAACTCCCTGCTTTTCTTGAAACTTGATTTAGTCTCAAGGGAATCAAGTTTCATGCATGGTAATTCTTAAGAAAACATGCATGGTAAATCTCATGATTTAAACCTAGAATGTGCATGCTTTGCATCATACATATACACACATTTATAATTAATAGGATACTTAACATGAGCTACCAAGAAGGGCTCATACATAGCATATACATTTACCTTTTTTTATCACAAAGAATCATTTGAATAAAACAGAGGATTTAGTAGAAGAAAATGTTGAGTAAAAACCATGGTCATAGCTACTTACCTTAGTCCCTCTTTGCACCTCAATAAGTCCTATTCAATGAAATTGAAACGAGCATATCAATACCCACTTCATATTTTCCTTAACTCCCTCTTCACTCAGAGAAAGCCACTACAAAACACAAACCAACCCATCTAACTTCCTTCCATACCTAGCACTAAGTCAAAACATCCAAACTCCTCATTTCAAGCAAATCCAAAGAAACTCACAATCATGACTAATAGCATGCTTGCTGTCCAATATGGGCTATTTCGTTTTTCTACATGGAGGATGGATGATAATCATGGGTTAATAATGTATAAATGATAAGAATTTACTTGGGAATGGAATAGAACAAGGAAACATTAAAAAATCCGGAAATTTTCACTAAAAGGGCATTTTGACAGCTTTTTGGTGACTTGGTGGAACCAAAATAGGTGAAGGGTCAAGACTTGCTAGATGGCTGGTTTGTCCCTCATTTTCAGTAGTTTATCACACAAAAAATTAGGATTGGTTGGGTGAATGGTGAAATGGACAATAGGGGTGAAAGGGACTGGTTTGAGCTTCAAAACAGAACACATAGCAGAAAATTCTGCACTACATGGACAGCTAGCAGCCTTAGCGCATTCTTGCATTTTAAACCTCCTTCATTCAACCACAACCGCAACTACATAGACTGAGGATGCTAGTATTGCAGAAAACTTGCAAGAAACATCATTTTTTTTGTTTAAACATAGCACAAAACAGCAAGGGAAATTTCTTTATAAACCAGAAAATTACAACATAAAACTCACTAGTTTTAATGAAATCCTTGGTGGTTACTAAGACTATTAACTTAAGGAAGATATTAAAATACACATTCTCATCTCCACTAGTTTAACACACAAAAACAAAGGCTTTAACATAGTTAAGAACATAATTTAAACTCAAGGGAAACAATGAAAGACCATAACAGAATTTTTCTTTTTTTTTCACAAAGCTACACAACCCAAAATGAAACATGGCAGAAAATTCCCTCACCTTCACAACTGTGGTCTTGCACGATTTGGGCTATCCCTACCCGTCTTCCACTTAGTCACACTCGACTAAACAAGAGTAAAGAGCAACAAGTGAGAAATCAACCATTGGAAGTCAACAGGGTGAAATCTGGACAGCAACAGATTTTTTTCAGACATTCATGGCTACAGCTTTGGGCTTAGATTAAATCCAACCACAAGAGTTTGGGACTAGGTTTTTGTTACCTGATTTAAGCTTCCTCCCCAGGTATGAAATGGAGTATCAAACAATGAAATGGGCGTGTGGAACTGAAGAACACAGAGAGTGTTTCGACTGGAGCACCAAAGCATAAATTTCAAAACCTAATTCGAGTGCCAATCGTGTCTAATCGGAAATCTACAAGAAATGGACTTACCTTGTTGTTCCTCACCTTGAGGAGATGAGAGCTAGGGCTTTTCTGAAGTTGGAAAGAAAGGAACGAAATGGACCATGAACAAATGAGACACACGGGTGAGAGCTTGAGTTTTCTTTCCCTTTTGCTGAATGTAATACGCACATGTCGCACAGGTAGGGGCTTGGTTTTCTCTCCCTGTGCTAACTTGAAACGGAGAGTTGGGATGAAGAGTACGACGAGATATTTTTCTACCAACCAAATCAAGGGGTAGGATTAAAAGAAGATTACACTTATTAATTTGTAAAATAAATTAAATATTAATGGTAACGGTAAATTTGTAACATCCGAAACACAAGTATACCATTCCCTCATTTTTTCTAAGTCTCATTTAAATAAGAAAAATATACTCATTTTAAAAATCATAGTAATGAAGATCCTTATATTAAAATACATAAAAATATTTGATTTTAAAAAAATAATAATTTTAATAACATAAGATTTTCTTCTGGACTCGGTATCACAGAGACCGACCAATAAGACTATCGACCCGGTCTGGTCTGGAACGAACCATTCAGTCTGGCTAGTTTCTTAGGTCCAGATCGATAGTCTTACACCCCAAGTACTTGTCATGACTCCCACTTCCTAGGTCTCCACAGCCTCCACATCAACTTCCCCAGGCATCAGAGCATACACTCATGCCTAAACTAATTATCTCCGGCTCAATCTCCCTCTAGTTGGGCCAAGTTGGCTACCTTGGGCCACACCTAGGCATTCCCTGGCAAATTACCCCATCTGGCTACATCTCAAATAGTTGTTGGTTCCCTAACAGCAATCTCCTTTGTTGGATTTGTTGCACTAGCTGCAAACAGGTGCTCTACCCCCCTGCAAACTCCCATGGCTGCTTATTGTCGTGCCCCAAATCTAGACAGAAACTTCTGGGTGATCCTAAGGGCAGGTTTGGGACATCAACCAAAACACAAAATTTTCATCTCATCTCATCTCATCATTACACCTTTTTCAAATTCTCATACAAAATATAATAAATAATTCAACTTTTTTAAATCCCAATACACCTTTTTCAAATCCCAAAACAATAATAATATTAAAACTTAATATTTTAAACTTCAAAACAAAACACAAAATTCTCATCTCACTCCCCAAACCTACCCTAAGTCCTCTTCTGACATGTTGCCATGGTCGCCAAGCTGTAGTTCTCATGTTCAGCTATAGAGGCAACTTCTACCAGCCCCTAGAAATCCTAAATCTTTAGATAGGCTACTTGAGCACATATATGCTGTGGTAACCCTTCCTAGAAGCGTTCAACTCGCATCGCTTCAATGGATATAAGGTGCACGGCAAACCTCCACAATTCCATAAATATAACGGATATTGTTCAACAATCATACTACTTTGGATCAAGCTGGCGAATTCTCTTGCCTTTTTTTGTCTCACCATGCTTGGGAAGAAATGATCTTCAAACTCTTTCTTAAATCGCTGCTAGGTCACGACTGACATTGGCCTTAGTTCCATGATAAGAAGTTGTCTCTTCTTATCCCACCATATCGCAGCTACTTCTCGAAGTAAATAACCCACATATAGTACCTTTTGGAAGTGATTTCAAGATCCAAGATCCATTTTCCTGCTCTCATAAGCCTTTTGGTTCCAAAAAATCTTGGATATCTATAGGCCAGAAATCACTCGTACTAATAGCATCTCCTCTTGGCCCATGGTTGTTCGTGGTTGTTGAGTTTGTTATTGTTGGAAATGCTACTGGAAAAACTCTTGTTGTTGTCCCACCATTTCAGTCATACAGTTTATGGTTCATGCCACAATGTAGTTTCCTTTGCCATGCTGTACGTCATCTTTGGGAACATTATCTTAAGGCTCATCTTGGGGTAGTCTAGGTCGCACCATTATGTCCTTCTTGACAAAATGTTCCAGCCTCATCACTTCCCAAAGTTCCTAAACCCCCATAGCTAGCAATGTAACCAGTTTGGTTTGGTTAGGTTTTGGACAAATTTTGGGACCGAACCAGTATACACCAGTTTTGCATTTTCAAGAACCGTTATGGCACCGGTTATCCTCCTAAACCTGTACTTTCTGTTTTAGTATTTCTATTACTAATGTATTTACCAAAATGAATATGTTAAGAATTTATTAGGTCATAAAATGTAATTAATATATATACTTTATATTTAAAACATATGATCAAATAAATGTTCATGTTTAAAATTTAAATTTTATGCTAAAAATTATAATATAACATTATTTCTTATATAATTATATATATTATATCAAATTGTATACAATATAAATAATATTAGACATAATATTAAAAATTAATTAAATATATATAAATACGAACCGGTCCATTCAAGTGCCGAAAAACCTAAAACTGGAACTAAATCAATTTTGACTGGTTTTTAAAATGAAGGAACTTGGCCGAACCAACCGGTTCAGACCGGTTCTCCAGTTTTATTTTGTGGCGCCCTCGACCCCCACGCACAATCTGATAGGAGTCGCGATGCCGAGGTGCTGACCGCTTAGGTTAAACACCCCTCGCATAACGTGAAAGCATGGTGTGTGCTCGAATGCTTAATAATTGAGTACAATTAGGGGTGTAACCGGTCCGGTCCGGTCCGGTTTTGGACAAAATCTATGACCGAACCGGTATGTACTGATTTTGTATTTTTCAAAACCGATTACGCACCGGTTACCCTCATAAATCAGTACTTCCGGTTTTACTAGTTTCCGGTCCGGTTCGGTCCGATTTTTCAATTTTTTTAAAATGTAAATTTCACAGTTTGTCATTAAAAACTTATTTATTAAAAAAAAAAACTGATTTAAAAAAATCTGTTTTATACTTTTATTAAAAAAAATCTGCTTTAACTTTTACTAAAAAAATCTAGGCCATTCATTTTATTTGGGTAAGTTACCTGGTGTTAACTGTTAACATTAAAAAAATTATAAGTTATACCACACATGCATGGATTGCCTTTTACCGATCAACCTAATTAAGGTTTGAGTAGAATGGTTCATTAATTCATTTCATCACATGAGAATGGACATTAGACCAATTCAACGACAAAGCCTAGGCCACAACCAACAACAACCCAATCAGCAATAACAAATTGTCAAACACTAATAAATTTTGGATTAAAAAAAAATACCCTACTATCACAAAATCCAATCAACCCAATCGGAACTGTCAAACACTAATAAATTCGGATTACAAAAACAATACCCTAACATGATCATCACAAAATCCTATCAACTCAACCGAATCGGCAATCGGCAATCAAGATTCACAAAAATCCCAAAATCCCAAAACCTAATCACAAAAACCCTAACATCACAAAATCCAATCACAAAAATCATAGTAGGCTATTGCTAGTATGTAATTTCAAAAAAAAAAAAATCTTACCGTGGGCTGGGGGGCCAGGGGCAGATAGGTAGAGAAACTGAGACCGTGAGACAGGTAGAGACTCAAGAGACTTGAGAAAAGAGAGATTGAGAGCCACGAGAGAGTTGAGAGACGAGAGAGATGAAGACCGAGCAGAGTGACTGAGTGAGTGAGAACTCAGTGAGACGGAGAGAGCTTGCTGTGCGAGAGGCGAGAGCAGAGTGAGTGAGAAGTGAGAGACGAAGATTGAGTGGGAGTGCCGAGTTCACGAAGAGTCGAAGTCGAAGACCCAGATGCTGCGCCGCTGAGTGGGAGTGCCGAGTTCACGAGAGTAGACGAAGACCCAGATGCTGCGCCGCTGAGTGGGAGTGCCGAGTTCACGAAGAGTCGAAGTCGAAGAGATGAGATTTTAGGTTTTCACTTAATCACTTTTCGGTTTTTACGTTTCATTGTTTTCAAATACATTAAAACGGCACCGTTGGTCCGTTTGGGCCTTTGGCTGCCCTTTCCTACTTAATTAAAATTTAATTATTTAATTGAATCTTTTCAGTGTGTTTTTTTTTTAAATGATAATTAAATTTTTTTATATATTTGTAATACATTTAATAGACTATAGACTATAGCGATTCACTGATTATAGTGATTTAATATAACTATTAACTATGTATATTTGTAATATATTTAATATGCTAAAGTCAAATATTTTATATAATAGACTATATAATATATATATATATATATATTTGTTAAACATTTAATATACCATAGTCTAATAGTATTAATATTAGCCTACTAGTATAGTTATATATTAGTATTAGACTATTAGTTATGGACTTTGGTGATTTAGTAGAGCTATATTAGTATAACTATAACTATAGTCTATATTAAACTATTAATATTAGCTAAATAGTTATAGACTTATATATTAGTATAGCTATATAATATATTAGACTATATAATAATATTAATATTAGCATATTAGTATAGTTATAGAATATTAGTACTAGTTATAGTGATTTAGTATAACTCTATTAGTATAACTATAACTATAGTCTATAGTCTATATTAAACTATTAGTATTAGACTATTAGTTAAATAGTTATAGACTTGTATATTAGTATAGCTTCTTAGTTATATAATATATTAGACTATATAATACTATTAATATTAGCCTATTAGTGTAGTTATATATTAGTACTAGTTATAGTGATTTAGTATAACTATATTAGTATAACTATAACTATAGTTTATATTAAACTATTAATATTAGTTAAATAGTTATAGATTTATATATTAGTATAGCTATATAATATATTAGACTATATAATAATATTAATATTAGCATATTAGTATAGTTATATAATATTAGTACTAGTTATAATCTATATTAAACTATTAGTTAAATAGTTATAGACTTGTATATTAGTATAGATTATTAGTTATATAATATATTAGACTATATAATAGTATTAATATTAGCCTATTAGTATAGTTATATATTAGTATTAGTTATAAACTTTTAGTATTAATTATAAGTATAAGTATAATCTATAGACTATAGTTTATATTAGACTATTAGTATTAGTTAAATAGCTAAATAGTCTATAACTATTAGTTATAGACTTTATATTAGTATAGCTAAATAATATATTAGAAATTTAGACTATATAATAATATTAATATTAGACTATTGGTATAGTTATAAGTTATAACTTATATATTAGTATTAGTTATAAACTTTTAGTGATTTATTATTAACATTTTATGTAATAATTTAGAAATTATAATAAGATATTATTTCATATATGATATTATTTCATATATATAATTATATATAAAACTTATATATATTAATTATTAATATATAATATTTTGTATAAAACTTATTTGTACAATAATAGAAATATTATTTTTTTATATATATTTTTAATCAACCGGTCCGGTCCGGGCCGAAAATTTCCGGAACTGGAACCGAACCGGAACCGCTCAGTTTTTCCATTAGAAGAACCGGTCCCGAACCGGACCGGAAACCGGTAAAAATATTAGTATTAGTTATAAATTTTTAGTATTAATTATAACTATAGTCTATGGTCTATATTAGACTATTAGTATTAGTTAAATAATTATAGACTTATATATTATAATATTAATATTAGTATAGCTAAATAATATATCAGACTATATAATAGTATTAATATAAGACTATTGGTATAGTTATAAGTTATATATTAGTATTAGTTATAAACTATATATTTAATATTAGTATTAGTTATAAACTTTTAGTAAAATCTTTTAGTATTAATTATAAGTATAACTATAGTCTATAGTCTATATTAGACTATTAGTATTATTTATAAACTTATATATTAGTATTAACATTTAATGTAATAATTTATAAATTATAATATGAAATTATTTCTTATATGAATATATATAATTATATATATTATATATAAAAATTTCACATATAAATTTATAATTTTATATATTAATATATATATATATATAATATATTGTATAAAACTTAATAACTTATATATATAAATATTTTTTTTTATATATTTTTTTATGAACCGGTCTGGTCCGGTCCCAAAAATCCTAAAACCGGAACCGGCCGGTTTTAGGATTTTTGGAACCGGTCCCGGACCGGACCGGTTCAAAACCGGTAAAACCGGTCCGGTCCGGTCTGGTCCGGACCGATTTTCCGGTTTTCCAGTTTAAAATTACATCCCTAAGTACAATGAAATCGCAGCAGAAAAATAAAAGGGGCAGTCAATCAATAGTACCATTAATTCTAATTACAACTCCAACAAAAATAATCCATAAATTGATGCAGTCATCTGACTAGATAAAAGAAAGCAGCATCACATCAACAACATAAGGAAGAAGTCCCCAGGTCTTCACTCCTCAAGTGGGGCCTGTCCTTCAAGCTCATAACCATCCTCTGCCACAAAGTCTACGACTCCATGAAAAGGAACCGTAGGCCGAAACACCACAATGAGATCTCGCAATCTCAACAAGTAAAACCACAGATCAACAACCAAGAATTCCAAACATGGATGCATACAATAAACATGGGCAACAATAATAAATTATCCAAAATACCCTATTTGTAACCTTTACCCAAGAATTTCTTCAATTAGAGCCACTCAAGCCAAAAATCACGTTTACACACACACACACATGTGACATTTATTAAATTACAATGTGCACCATGGTCTCCCCTAAGGACCATCTTCACACTCTGGCTCCCTTCGTCATACTACAGCTAATGACCGTGCGTGTGACTTGGTATTGAGTGATGCCCAGCTCCACACCCAGGGCATAACATAACCAGACATCCTTTAGCCCTCGCCAGCAGAGGAGCAACGGAGTCGTGCCAAGAGCGTTACCATCTTGGCCAAGCCCATTGTCGTCCGACGACAGTCCAAGGGACGTCACTCGATTTTACGTGCTCCCAAGTGACCTGAGGAGATCCATCAAGATAATTTCTCAGCTCGGCTTAGGGTCATAATACGCACACACCCACCAAAAATAATGTTAATCCTCGGACACCAAAACCACAATTTTACCAGTTTCACAACACAACCATAAAACAGAGCACAATATTAATATCACAACAATCAATAACAATTAAAAATTCATATGCATGACAGGCAGTTATTGGATGACATGATAGTAGTACAATACAACAAAAAGCATAGTACAACAACACATATTTCACCGTTACACATTTTCACAACTACACACGATTCCCAACACTTCATCAGGCCCTCGACCAACAATTCATCACCAACTATAGTTATTATCCCAATGCTCCACAGGCCCTTGACCACTTAACCAAATACAATCAAACTGCAATAAAAACACAGTTTTCCAGCATCAATATTCCAAGGGTTAGTCTAGGGTTTTAGTTATGACGCGAGACGGTAAATTTCTAGATGATCAAGTGCGCTACCTAGGGTATCCAGTGTGTGCATGCGCGTCGCTTCAAGATGGAAAAACAGTTAAATTAAATCTAACGATGCCTAAAAATTAATACGAAATGAGAGTGGCACACAACTTATTACAGTGGCGCCAGGAGTGGAGGAGAACAGTGGCAGTAGTGGTGCACACGATAATGGAGGCAGATTTGAAAAATTAATGGGGACATATGGCTGGGGAAAAGCTTAAGGCTAGTAGGTCCAACGTGAATAAAGGATGGAGGAAGGGAGACTCTTGGTGCCTGGCGATGGTGCAACCCTAAGAGGAAGAGGGATCTTGGCGTAGGTTGAGTGGATCTGAGATGGGGGAAAAAAGCTAAGTAGAGGAAAAGGGTGTGGGGGTGGTCGAATGACTACCAACAAGCTCCTCAGAGCGGTGAACTACGATGGAGCCCTAAGAAAGAGACAGAACTAGAGTAGAGAGAATCTGAGAGAGAGAAAAGAGAGAACTAAGGGAGAGGGAATTGGTAGATGCTTATTGACAGGGTGTGGGGTTAAGGCGTGGTGGACGACAACCATAGCTTGCTAGATTGATAATGAATAGAGTGAAGGAGAGAGAGAGATCTACAGGAAGAAGGGCATGATTAAGATAGAGGAATCTACTAGGGCTTGAGGTTTTTCAGTGATGAGCAGTGGTGGCACATGACAATGACGAGGTGCAGTGCTTGACACAAGGGTGCTCGGTTACAGCATCATGATGTAGCAGGGAGAGAGAGTGCTTACCAATGACGAGAGGTGGTGAGACGTGGATGATGGCGGTGACAACAAGGATGGATCACGAAAACGTGGAATTTGGGCTGGCGGCCAAGACTCACAGAGGGAGATGGGGCAGACGAGCTATCGGGGAGGAAGGGCTATGGTGGCCAGACGGTGGTAGAGGGGACGGAATGACACTGACATGCGGAGCTGGCATGGTGGCGACCTTGGGTGCTTGCTAGAGGGAGGAGAGAAAAAAAATAAAACAAAACAAAAAAAAAAAACAAAACAAAGGGGGAGAGAAAGGAGTTGTGTGGCGCTAGGGAAAGAGACGAGGAACAAGAATAATTTTAGAGTTTTACCCCTTGCACAAAATGACAACGTGGGAAGGGCTAGGCATTGATTTTTCCTTCTTCAATTGGGCTTCCACAAGGGCCAAGCCCTCAACACTACCCCACACTCAATAACACTTAATGAAAAATAACCGACCATGGGCTTTACTAGGGTGTAACCGGTCCGGTTTTGGGACCAAACTGGTATACACTGATTTTGCATTTTCAAAAACCGATACCACACTGGTTATCTTCCTAAACCGGTATTTCCGATTTTACAGGTTCCAGTCCGATTCATCTAGTTTTCTAGTTTTTAATATAAATATTAGTAATATACGAATACTATTAGTATATAGTAATGCTATTGGTATAATACTATTACTATATGTTAGTGATAATATAGTAATTAATATAGTAATAGTACTATACTAATGTATATTAGTATTACTAATATATTTATCAAAATGAATATGATGAGAATTTATTAAGCTATAAAATGTAATTAATATTTTATATTTAAAACGTATGATCAAATAAATGTTCATGTTTAAGATTAAAATTTTATTTTATAAATTATAATATAACACAATTTCATATATAATTATAATTTATAAAAATTATATAAAATATAAAATATTAAATATTAATTAAAAATATATAAATATGTGAACCGGTCTGGGCAGGTTCGGTTCGGTTTTGCGGTTTATTTTTACAGCCCTAGGCTTCACATGGGCTAGGTTTCACATATTTTTACAGCCCTACCCATAGCTCAAACCTATCATGCCAAGATTAAAGCTTTAAGGCTCTAGTCCTGTACCCAAAAGACTTATGAATTTACCCAAAGTAGTGATGCTCTAATACCACCGAGCCTGTGACGCTCTCGGGTCCCGCTTGTGATTTGGCAGAAGCTGCAAGGTCAAGATATTGGCTGTATGGGTTACACAGCCCTCACACATTGTGATAATAAATGTGTGCTTGCATGTTCAATAAAAGTGTACAGTTATTCGTAGTGAAAAAATAAAAAGGGGTCATAAGTAAATCAAATAACAATACCAGGGAAAATTTATAACAACACAACTACAATATCCATAAGTCACATGTCTTTGAATCATAAGCTAATAAAATCTTATAGTCATCTAGTTGACTAGTAAATTTAAACATAGCAACATGATCAAGTAGGAAAAGGCCCCGATCCTCAATCTTTCAATTGTGCCAGATCTCCATGTCCATAACTACCATCAAAATCTCCATGTGCACCAAAATCGAAGGTTATGAGGAGTGATACAGTAATGGGACTACCAGAGTGAGATTTTGAAAAATCTCAATAAGTGAAACTAAGACCAACACTAAAAATTGCATGCCAATGGAAAAGAGAATATGCAAGTAGTTGATGCAAGGAAAGATTATAATTGACTTTACACTCTTAACCAAATTTGGCATATCTGAGCAACAATAATCTTCACACAAAATTTACCGCGTAACAAAATCAAAGAAATTGACACAGTTTCCACACATGTTGAAATCATACTCAAAATCTCTTTTTAAAACATCCAGTTTATTTATATGTGCACCAAGGTCTCCCCTAAATAGACCATCCACACACCCTGTCTCCCTTCACCACACTATGACTAATGACCATGTATGTGACTTCATTCTAAGTGACGTTTGGCTTTGTGACCTGTCCTTGACCACGAAGTCTTCTAGCCTTCGCCATTACTTTGACCCGACAACATTATCATCTCACCTGAACCTGTTGTCGCCTAGCGATAACCCAGTGAACACAATCAGTATTATGTGCTCCAAAATGACTAGAGAATCTCCATCGAGATAATACTCCATCTCGACTTAGGATCGTCATACACATATCCACGTAAAACTCATTTAATTGCAGCACTTACACACACACACACTGCTTGGAAAATAAAACTACTCATTTTAGGCCAAAAACCCTGCAACATTTCCAAATCGTTTTACATGCGAGTAAATGTAGTCTAACGATAAGACATTTAGCAACAATTACATGCTGAAAAACAGTGCACGTGGGAAAATTTCAGGCAAGCATTCACAAGCTATAAATCAGAGCAAAGGTGGGAAATTCCAGGAAGTATTCACAAACTGTAAATAAGTGCAAATGAGAAAAGTTCCAACAACCATTTACAAGCTGAACTTGAGAGAGGGAGGAGAGGCAATTAGTGCTTACTAGTGGCTAAATCCCAATCCCTTTCTAGGAGTGGATAAGTTTGTCTGTGATTTGGATTGTTTCTTGAAGTAGATTTTGGCTAGGGCTCTTATTGATTGGGTTTCATGGGCTCTCTTGGGCCATAGTGAGGAAAATATTTTGGCTTTTCCATTCATACATGGGCCTAATGGGCTAGCCTCCTACAAAGCCTAATGGGCCAGAACTACTCCTCTGTGGCATTATTAATATCCAACTCCTAGTTTCTTATTCCTCAAATATTAGACATGGTTTAAAAGCCTAAGTTCGTCTCATGTCTAACTACTTCCTAAGAATATATTCCCTAATTTGAAGGAATCATTAAATTTTTTAAAATAGAAGCTCACAACAGTTTGGGGGCAACACACAAAGTGTTCCAAAACACTTATGAAACACAATTTGTAGGAAACGATTTCTCAATCAGTACGGACATTTCCACTCCACAGTGTATGATCGGGGCAACCCCACCATGATGATAGCACAACAACTACTAGCAAACAACGGTGGAGTCTCTTTAAAGAAAGCAAGTGACATCAAATGAGACAAAGAAAGGACCAATGAAGTGCCACCGTAATTCTAAGACAGTGAGATAGGTTAGCTTCTAATACAGTGCTGAGTAATAGGGGGTAAATGTTGTCTAAGGATGTTACATAATTTGGCACATGCATACTTTATAATCTCCCCAATTTCTAATCATGAAATAATAAATATTTTTGCCATTATGTTTACGAGTATCTTTACTTCATGTTTTCCTAGATTTGAATGCATTTGTTTTCGGTAATATTTATGTGTAAGCATTTATATCGTTGTGTGAGTACTATTGCATGTCAATCATCATGGGATGGGATGGAGAATCCCCCTGTCCCTTCTTGTGAGGCATCATCACAGGCTTCATATGAGTAGAGAAAGTCCCAATGAATGATTGGGGTGGGATGGTATTGCATTGGCGTCACATGATAGATTGGATGAAGAATGCCCCTGGCGTATTTACGTGTAGGTGTCTTTTAGTTGGTTGGCCAGCTAGACGTTCTCATGTGCATCTTGTAATCTCTATGTGAGAGTCGACCTATGTTAGTGATAGACAAGTTGAGTTGTACCAAGTTGGTCGCGTAGGAGAGATTTCCTGATTTCAAACTATAGAGTAGCTCACCCGTCATTGACCCATCAATGGCCCGTCAAGTGAGGAATGTCTATGTAATGAGTATCTATGTAATAATTGTGAGCTGCTATGTAATTGGTGTTAAGAGTTTTACTTGCTGGAGGAGAGACTGATTCCTTGCCTCAATGACATGTACAATGATATATATATATATATATATATCGAGTTTTACGTAGAGGGTAATTTCTCAAAGGGTGATTCTTGCTGCACACTAATACATTTGTTCTCTCAATTAATACATGAAATTGTTCATTGCATATTCACAAGCATTGTTTCTCATTAGCGGTCTTGTTCTAGCTACCTAGCCTGCATATGGTTTAGGTATCAAAACCATAGATTTTGATAGAGAAATAGACCCAAGAGTGTTACTCGATGAGGAACAACCAACTGAGCCCAAGCAATAGGCGCGAAGGCCTCTTTCTTGTAGTAGAACTTGTCCATTTTTTAGAGTTGTACTTCTAATTACTAGGAAGGTGACCATATGTGTTAAGTCGGCCTCATTTTGGAAATGCGAATCAATTGGCTAGACATATATATATATAGTTATTTAAGGAATGAAGTGATTTATGGATATTCCGAGAATGTACTTATGGTTTTCGGACATCTGGTACTATAATGTTTAGCCTTCAGAGGTTTTTCTACTCTACTGCAAATCAGATACCTACTTCCTTACACGTGCATTTCCTAGTGAATATTACATGCCTAACCTGATCGAACCTCAGGTGTTACCGATTGGCTAGGACTCTTGGCACCTTGGATCCTTGCTAAATCTTTTACCAAGAGACAAGGCGCCACAACTTAGTATGATAGATGTTTATATGACTCTAGGTAAATCCACATTGTCACACAGGAAGGGCACTAGAAATATAGGAATTGATCTTTAGCATCATAGGCTTGAATCTTATAGCATGATAGGTTTTCGTTGTGTTTAGCGAGTGGTAGTTAAGTTAGAAAGTGATAGGTTTGGGTTTTATGGTAGGGTTTGAGCATGATGCAATCAAAAATTCCGCGTGGTGAGCAGCCGATAAGTATTCATGAGGGAGAGTCATCAGGGGAAGGGAGAGATAAAGAATTAGCAATGGCACTTAATTGTATTTCAGACGTACTGCATAAACAACACGAACTCTACACCCGACATGTAGAGATTCAACAAGTTAATTCTCTTAGGGAGGAGTAGAGAGGCTGCTCATATAAACAATTTTTGGCTTACCGTTACCTAGGGTTTTTTGGTAACGATGGTCGATGAGGGCAAAAAGGTGGATTAAGCATATTGAAAGGACTTTCGAGGTGAGTAGATGCAACAAAAGTCAGAAGTTTTTGTATACAAGCTATTTGCTCCAAGGAGAAGTGACTCTATGGTGGGTTGCCAAAAGGAAACTCCTTACCATGGAACTTGGAGCCATGGAAAGGATCCCATGGGAAAGATTTAAGAAGGAATTTAATGACCATTACATTTTCCACTTTTGTAATACAACAAAAGTCAAAAGACTTCGCTAACTTTGTTCATGGGGTCATGCTTGCGGAGCAGTATGCTGCTAATTTTATTAAATTAGGGAGGTTTGGCCCACACCTCATTTCCCCTAAGAGTGAGAGCAGAATGGTTTCAGGATGGGCTTCAAACACGAATTAGGGCTTAGGTAGTAGAGTGCCTAGAGATTAAGGATTTCCAGAAATTGGTGCACATGGCTTCCATAGTTAAGAGTGAGTAGTGCAATTAGTTCACTATGCCCCTGAGTTTTACGAGGAGAACGATTACTGGCAAGGGAAGTAATTTGGGTGCCCCTCAAAAGTTCGTATCTAGGATGGGAGAATGGAAGTCAAATACCCTCGAAGCATGTATGGGAGGGAGAATACCAGTATGCAGTAGTTGTCATAGGGCTCATCAGGGAGTGTAGCTAGATCCCAACTTTGTGTTATCGCTATAAGTGGACGGGACACTATGCCAAGGATTGGCCCCAGGTAATACCAGTGCAACAAGCAGGTCATATGATGTCGAGATCACAAATAGATTGTGCAAGCGAGGGTTAACACCCTCACTCTTGGAGAAGTCGATGAAGTAGGCGAGGGTTTACACCCTCATTCTAGAGACTCAGGAAGCAGGCGTCATCATAAGTACAGGACCTCAATCCGTGATTGATTAAGTTTTATTCGTAGGAGCGTAGAGTAAGTAGTAAGTTAGTCATTCATTTTAGGGCGAGTTAGAGTATCACACTTTTACGCGAGTGCACTATTTGACTCGAGTGCGTCCCAGTCATTTGTTTAGCTACATTCGCCAAGATGGTTAATTTGCGAACGGCGTTGATGCAGCAAGGAGCCTAAAAAATGTTACCCAATAGAAGAGCTGTAACAGCCCGCTAGAAGGTCAATGAAAACTCTGTAAGTTTTTAAGAATCGACCAATTGCGGTGGTTTTGGTCTTAGAGGGTCAAGTACCAAATAGCGACGATGAAGAGGTCAAGCAGCACCTCGACTAAGGTCATAATGTGGTGTATGATTCGAACGACAACGCGTTCTACTACTTACCACAGCATGTCATGCCAATGGGAATCGACTAACCCCCTCCCGACCCGACCAGTGATGATGCATCCAGTGATCGATAATAAGCTTGGCGAGCAGCATCTTCTCCTTTATTTGGTATGATTGTTTTAGTACTTGTGTTGATTTTGAGGATGTAATATTTTTTTTATAAGGGGAGGATGTAACAGCCCACTAGAAATTCAATGGTGGAATTTTTATAGGCTTTAGGAATCTCGTAAAAACTATATAAGTTTTCACGAGTCAACCAATCGAGTAGGTTTTGGTCTGTCAGCATAGTAAGTGTTGCCACTCATTATAGGGCCAAAAATGCAACTTTATTTATTTAAGGTAGTTAGCGTGTTAGAATGGGTTATGATTTGCACCATTAGTTTTCTTTGCATATTTCAGATTTTATGGCACTATAAACCCAATTTCAATTTTCGAACAAAATGTATGTTCGAAAACACATTTTGATAATTTCAAGGCACTTCGGAGTTGATTTTCAATAAATTATTTGCACTATGAGGTTCGTATGTTTATTTAGGATCTTTTAGTGTAAAGTTTGTTTTTCATCTTTTCGGAGTGAATAGTAACCTCGATAGTAGCACCAAGTGTAGTGTTTTCAAAATTACAGTGTGGAATATCCAAATTAGGTTAGTGAAGTTTTATTTGGACACTTGACAAGATCTTAGACACACTTGGTGAATAGTATTGGACACTTGGCACCAAGAGGAACCATGAGATGGAAATGTGAAGGAAATCAATGTGTGAGATTATGCCACCTAAGTAAAATACTATTCCATCCAATGAACCATTTTGTGCCAAACTAAAGAGGGTTTTAACCCTAGTGAAATCCTAAACATTTGGAAACCGATTGAAACACCAAAACCTTGGTTGAAACCGAAATCCTAAACAGTTTCTCCAAACTCTAAACTTGTTTCCAATCCTAAGATGGATCCGGTTTCTAGCTTAGTATTTAATCATTTGATTAAATCACTTCTACATGCTATTAACCAATTAAATCCATGTTATGACATCATTGTTCAACCCTTTAAATCTTATAAATTTGACTGGGGCAAAAAAAAATTAGATTTGGGCATGATAGAATCTAAAACCCTAACTAAACCCTCTTTAAACCCCAAAATTAAGCCCGTTCGATTTGGGCCCATTAGGCTCACAAATTTTTGCCACATTCACAAAGCTTCTTGATAAAGTTTTCACTCACCTAAGGCTGACCACCCACTACTTAAGAAAACTCTTAAATCGACCTTGATGGGAAACCAAAGGCCACCTCAGCACAACCACCTACACGACACCTCAAGTATTTTCTCACGATGACTTCTTCATGAGAGTTGTTCCTTTTTTAGTCTCACTTCAGTGGGTGCCTTTTGTGTTTGATTTCATGGTCGTTTGTTTGGCCAAAAGTTGTTTTAATTATAGAAATGTCATTTTGGATGAGAAACTAATGTTATATTTTGGAGTTTTTTATGAAGCTAATAGACATATCTTGGTCCAAAATGTTTTATGGAGTGTAGTTAACATATTTATATGAATGTTTGTTAATGATTCTTTGCATGTTACAAGCTTTTGAAGAAGTATTTTTCTAGATCTAGAAAGTTAGAAACTAGAAGGAAGGAGTAAAATACTTTCTGTTGTAGTTAACATGTTTGTTAAGGATCTTTTGTGGTTTAATCTTACTCTAATGACTTTTATATTTTTATTTAATACTTTTAAGCCATTGATCTATATGTTAGGATGTTAGTTTGAAGATTTTAGGAGTTGATTTGTAAAGATATGATTTTTAAGCATGAAGATACTCGGTTAAGTAAAAAATATGGGGATTTTGGATAGATCCATGTTTTGGTTTAATTTTGGCCATGTGATTTTAATTTTAATGCTTGGATCTTCATTAGTTCATATTTTTAAATAATATGATGTTTTTAGTCTGTGGTGTTTATCATGGTATGTTTTTGTGGCCAAGTGATTTTAAGTTTTTGGGATCAAGTGGTTTGATCAAAACCAAACTTTGAGAAAATCTGTTTTTGAGTTGAAGTGTTGAAGCCGAAAGTTTGGTGATGAATTTGTGATTTTGGTGATTTTTACTTGATGATTCAAATGATAATATTTCTTATGAGTATTTTAGTAATATATTGGAAGTTATTTTTGAACTCTAGAGTTTTTGGAAATGTTTTAAAAGGAGATCAAACCTTTTGAATCAAAGGTTATTTTTTAGTTAAAAAGTTTGAAACTTTTTGTTAAAAAGATTTGTGTTTTTATGAAGTGAATTTTTGTTGGTTTTTTATAATTTTTTAGCATAGGATGTGATTATCTATGTTGCACTATTTTGGTTTAAAGCATAAGCTATGAGGTTGGACATAATTGCAACAAAAATCAAGGGAATGACCTATGAGTGTTTTAGCCTTGGTGTGATTTTTATGGTTGTGAATTGTTTTAAATTTTTCTAATTAGATAGTTGAGTTTGGGACAAAATTTACATGAAGAATGTAAAGTTTGACATTTATGGAAGTAGAATGCAAAATCCTTAAGTTAGGGCTAAAATGATAATTTTACTCTAAGATAGTATTTTTCATGTTTCTATGTTATTGGAAGAGGTAGTGACCATAAGTAGATCCCGCAGGTTTTAGCATAGTAAGGGACACATAAGAGCATGGGATAGAAGGAGAGTGTTTCCAAGTGAAGTGTAGTTCTACTTCTAAGTTTAGTTGCTCATGCACTAGATAAAGAATGACGCTAAGGTTATGTGTATGCATGTAGATTTCCATCTGACACGCACATGAATAGACTGTATGAAATGACTATAGCATGGAGTCTAGGTAAGTATTATGTTCATGCTCTTCTAGTTTTCTAAATGACATGAAATGCTTTTCCTTTACGATGCTTACAAAACAAAAGGAAACGATGTTTTTATGAAAAGCATGTTAAGTGTTCAAAGGTATATGTGTGTATGGCCCTCCTTGAAAGCCCTTTTTTTGCAACCAAAGTATTAATTGTGTGCGTGTGAATGGATGACTATACGCAGTATCTATTATATGTATTTTCATGAAATAAGATGTGAGGCTTATGCCTTGATGACTATACGCAGTATCTTTTAAGTTATGCTTTAAATGACGCGAAGAAAGTGTTTTAAAATGTCCCCATAAACTGATGCTTTATGGATGCCATGAAAGATGATGTTTAAGCTCATGTTTTTAAATGACGTTTTTCCATGAATAAACTATTAAATGAAATGACTTAAAAGGAATGACTGAATGAAAGGAAATGACTGAAAGGAAATGAACGTTTCAATGTATGAAAATATGTAACGGTCATATGATTGAAAAGGGTACCAAAGGACTAGGCAAATTGCAATGCCGGGTAAGTAGTACTGCTAGTGCACCCAGTGCTGCCCCTGACTGAAAAGGGTTCCCAACCCGTGGCCACCGGCGGAATTCGGGTCCAAAGGAAAACTGCTAACCCCAGCACACGGGGCGTAACAGTGTGCAACAGCCAAAGAAAGTGATAAGAAAAAATGTATGAATGCATCAAACTCCTTAAGAAATGAAGGCACTGACGGGAGAAACGTTTTATGAAAAGAAAACCCTTTTTTTTAAAGAAAACCTTGCCTAGTGATGTTTTCAAATGAATGTATGCCTTATGTACATATAGTATGTATGGAGTGATATATATACGAATGAAAATCTATGTTAGTATGTATGGAGTGATATATATATGAATGAAAATCTATGTTAATATATATTAACTGTATGAAGTAATGTTTACTGAATATTCAACTTATTTTAGGTTTTATGTATGCCCCTCCTCCCACAGGAACTAAATAAGCAGTATGCGTCAGGACGGACACGGCCCAAGGGAAAGAGCACGGAAGTCTAGGCATGAGAGTTTTAATTGTATGAGAGGCCTTTTTATCTTAAGATTAATGTTTTCTATTGTAAACCTCTTTTATTCTTGAAGCATATTTTATTTTATGACGTAGAGTCTTGCGCCCTGGGTATGGAAGTAAAAAGTTTTAAAATGAACGGTAATTCCCGTCGTTCTTTCTTAAAACCATTTTATAAAAAGTCCCACCACAAGGACGGACGTTACACAAATGATTTTTTTTGGGTCTGTGCGTATCATGACCCCAAACCGAGATAAGTCATTATCTCAGTAGAGCTCCTCTAGTCACATAGGTCTGTGCGTATAAAATTGAGTGACATCACTTGGGTTGTCATCAAGCGACAACGGGCTCGGGCAAGACGGTTACAAAGTCACAAGTACGGTCGTTACCTGTGGTATGACGAAGGGAGTCATAATGTACAAATGGTCCAAATGGGAGACCATTGTGCATACCTTAATTTAAAACGTACACTTTCAAAATAAAAATGTGATTTTTGGGTGTGTGGTGTATTGCTTGAGATTTGGGAATATATTTGTATTTTGCATAAGTTCACATTTTTCCACTTGCTTGTAATTTGTGTGTTAGTTTTTGGTTTGACTTACTGAGATTTTACGAAATCTCACTACGTTGTTCCCACCTACAGTTTCACATCGTAGACTTTGATGCAGATGATGGATAAGAGTTTTAAAGTCTGGCTCCGACTATGGATGTGAAGACTTGGGGCCCTTCTAACCCTTTTGTTTAAGTGTTGTTATTTGGCTTAGTTTATTCGAATGACTATAATATTTTTATGTTGAGACTTAGTAGACTTTGTGGCTTATGAATATTTGCTTGGTGATGTAATCTTAATTTCTAGTACTTTTAGAACTAATTACTGCACTTTTTAATTTTTCGTTGTGAAATAATAGCACACTATTGTATTGCATGTAAGCACACACTTGCTGTCACAATGCGTTAGGTGTGATGCCCACAGATTCTACTTGGGATCGGACAGACATCTGAAGTGTCAAGACATGCAACACAAGGTTATCTGTCCCCATTCATGATAATTAAATATGCAAATCACTTAGCATGCATTTAGCAATATGCAATATTCACAAGGGATATTTTTTTAGCAAAGGTTTGCACCAAACTATAAGCATCCCAAAATAACTCAAAACCATATTAGCGTTACATATCCATGATTACAACACAAGTCAAAAACATCTACAATGTCAAAAGTACAGAAGACAGAGATTCATATGTACATGCATAAAACAACTACAAGGATAGTCCGTCGAGTAACTCATGTAACACGAGTAAGGAAGCCAATATACTATCTATAAATCTGATCATGGAGGCTACAAGCTCCGCGTCGTGTTTTTGTCGCCTAATCGATTGTCTCCAATCGATCAGAGTCCGTTGCAGTCCTTGATCTTGGAATATCGTCTACCATTTGGAAGGAATGGAAGCGGGGACTACCATGGTGATATTTGAGTAACATGGCATGAACTGACATGACTTAAACTGAGCATGAACTGAACTTGAAACTTAACATGACATGAACTTGAACGTGACCTGAAACATGAACTTGACATGACATGAACTGAACTAATTGTTAAATAACATGAGCATGTGTAGCACCCCGTATTTTAGTGTATTTTTACTGAAGGAATTATTTTTATGGATTCAAAAATTTATTCTCTTATTTTAAAATTATTGGATTTTTAATTGGGTTATTTTTAGGATTTTTAATTTGGTGAAAATTAATTTTTATGTGTTTTCTTAATATTTATTTATTGTTGTGCATTTAAATTACTTTTCATATTTAATTAATTACTGTGAGATTTAATTATTTCAATTTGACTTTACCATTATGTTTAAATTATTTTATTTAACTTGAGATTTTGAAATCGTTACCGTTGGATCATTTTTGTGACCCAAGCTATGAGGATTGGACCTCATTTCTTTTCCCTCTATTTTTCTTTTCCTCCTTTTCTTTTCTCTTTCTTTTCTTTTCCTCCTTATTTCTTCTTCTTCTCGCACGAGCTGCCTCCCTCTCTCTCTCCCGTGCATCCGTCGTTCACCCTCAAACCACCGCCGTCGCACCGCCTTGGCCTGCACCGCCCAGCCCAGCAGCTCCCCCACCGGCCGGCGACCACCCCCTATCAATTCCAGCCTCCCTTGAGCCGCCATGAGCCTCTACGCACGGCTGGAAGCCACGGCATTCTTTCCACCGCTGCGCCGCCGTCGCACCACCATTGGCCACCATCTTCACACCACTTCATCCTCGACCTCTTGGCAACCCATTGGACCCAACCCCAGCTCCGATCCGTCACCGGTGAAGCATATTCATCAACATTTCCGTTTTGGGTATTTTTGGCCTTAAACCACCCCTTGTGCCTCCACCCACGGGCAACCTTCACCACCACTAGCTTCACCGACCTCCCTAGGCCCTACCCTATCAATTTTGGGTCTTCGTTTGTCTTCGTTGAAAAGTGGGTATCTGTGACCCACGGCCACAGTGTATTTTACACTGTTCTGCAGTTGTTCTTCGACTTCTTGCAGCTTCGTGATCCTCCAGAAATTTATATATAGCGCTGTAAGTATTTTCTAAAGAATTCTTGTGAATTTAATGTATTTTTGCACTAACACATTACACTGTATTTGAACTGTTGATTGGTTTTGCCGGACTGAGTCCGAGGAGTATGAGGGTCGGATGGATTGGTGAATGGAGTTGTTTGGTTGGATCTGATTGGGTTGGTTATTGATGGTTGTTGATTAGTGTCTGTACATGTACATTTCATGATATCATGCATGATCATGTTTGTAAATGAAACTGGGTTTTCGTATATTGCATTTATGTTCATGTGTTTATGAAAACTGGGTTTTCATGTGAGAATGGAATTTGGGTGCGTGCGTATCACGACCCCAAGCCGAGATGGGGCATTATCTCGGTGGAGCTCCTCTGGTTACTCGAGAGCAGAATATACTGAGTAACGTCTCCTGGATTGTCGCCGAGCGACAATGGGATCGGACGAGAGATTCGTGCCGACTCCGTGGTCCTTCTGCTGGTGGGGACTAGAGGATGTCTGGCCACGTACGCGCTGGGCGCGAAACTGGGCATCGTTCGTTGCGTAGTGGGTGCTTGGCTACGAACGCGCTGGGCGCAGAACTAAGCATCGCTACGAAGCCAGGACGTGCGGATGGTTTCTAGGGGAGGCCATGGTGCATATGGTAATAATGGATAAATGGACTATTTTCTGGAAAAATAGTGTGTGTTGGATTTTGTGTAAACCATTTTCTGGGAAAATGTTTTACGGATTATTTTTGGGCCAAATGAGATTTTGGCGTGTGTTAGAAAATTATCATTTTCGGAGAAAATGATGTTTTGAGGAAAAATGCATATTTCATTATATGCATGCATGTTGGTGGCATTAAATGCATTTTATTCCTAAGGATTATTTGGGTTATACTTACCTGCGGTACCATTTTATGGTAACGCAGATTTTGATGCAGATGAAGATGAGGGTGAGCCTGAGGAGTGATTTGAGATCACTCATTTGTATTTTGGGACATGTGTTAAACTTTATTTTGGGATGACTGTATAACTTTTTAAATCATTTTACTGATGTTTACTTGTATTTAAATTCTGGTACTTAGTTGACTTATCCGCTGCGTTGTTTTTATTGTACACTGTCGCTTGTACACACACATGACACTTTCATTGGGATGCGTAACCGTGTTGTCATCATCCTGGCGTCTCGATTCCCGTGTTTCCTTACATGGGGGTCGGGGGCGCCACAGCATGAATGTGAAATACATGAACTTGGAACTTACTGAAATAACATGACATGAAACAGATAAACATTACGTGACATCGCATAACATGTAACAGAGAAATATTACGTGACATCACATAATATGTAATAGACAAATATTAGGTGACATGACATGGCATAACATGTAACAGACAAACCATTAGGTGACAGGGCATAACGTGTCAAAGAAAAACCATTAGATGACATGCCATAACATGTAGCAAATAACATTATATAACATGGCATGACATATAACAGATAACATTATGTGACAGATTAATATTTCGTGATAAAATATAATATGTGTAACACTCGTACATGTAATGACATGGAATAGCATGGTATACAAGATAACATAAATACATAAATAGTAGTTCCCTTACCCATCACACAAACATAGTAATCTAACAGTAAGTTAGAAACTAACTTATAATGATTGTGGCGTTATAGAGAAAGCACGAAACACGAGAAATAGTAAGTAAGGATTTTTAAATGTTAGAATTTTATCACTAATAACTTAGTAACATGAAAAATACTAACTAAGAGTAAAATTACCATTTTACCCTCTACATGTGAAAAAATCACCATTTTACCTCCAACATAAGGATTTCACATCCTAACTCCAAAATTTACATTTCTCATATAACTTTTATCCTAAATCCAAATATTTAAATATAAAAATTTGAAACAAATCATAACCATGAAAAAACTACTATGGCCGAAACACCCTTAGGCTATTTCTCTTTGATTTTTTTTATTGCAATTTTATTCAACTTCAACACTTATGCTTAAACCAAAATATTGCAACATATATCATCACATCCTATACTTAGAAGTATGCTTAAAACAACCAACAAAAACTCACATCACATAAACACAAAACGTTTTAGTAAAAATATCCAAATCTTTTTAACGAAAATACAAACCCTTGAATCTCAAGGTTTTGACTCTTTCTAAAACATCTCTAAGAACTCCAAAAATTCAAAACTTTCTCCTAACATGTCCACAACACACTCCTAAGAACTAAAATTCTTTGAATCACCAAATGCAAATCACCAAAAGTCACAAAAATCCAACTTAAAGCACTTGGCTCCAACATTTCATCAAAATGGAATTTTCACAACTTTCATTTTGATCAACCCTCTTGATCCGAGACATACCATGATAAAAAACACAAACTAAAAACATCATATAGTTTAAAAATATGTCTCAAAATAGATCCATGCATTAAATTTAAAATTACATGGCCAAAATCAAACCAAAACATGGATCTAGCCGAAAACCTCATGCTCAAAAAATCATATATTTACAAATCAACACCAAAAATCTTCAAACCAACATCCTAACATGTAGATAAAAGGATTAGGATCATCAAATAAAAATATCAAACTCATTGGAATAAGATTAAACCACAAAAGATCTCGACTTTCATAAAACATAAACTATTTTACTCCTTCCAGTTTCTAACTTTTTAGATCTAAGCAAATCATTCATCAAAAGCTTATAACACGCAACGAATCCTTAACAAACATTCATATAAACATGTTAACAACACTCCATAAAAATATTGGACCAGGATCTATCTACTAGCTTGGTCAAAAACTCCAAAATAAAACATACTCTCCAGTTTATCTCCCAGAACAACTTTTTCATAGTTAAAACAAATTTTGACCAATCAAATGACCATGAAATCAAAGATAAAAGTTACCCATAAAAACGAGACTAAAACAAAAACAACTTTCATGAAGGAATCATCATGAGAAAATACTTACAAGGGTATAAAAAACATAAATCCAAAAGGCTCGTAGAACTGCATGAGAGAGCTTTAAGTTTCTGTCTAAGAAACGTGTGGAGAAATGGATGAAATGAGAGAGGGATGGTCTGTACACCTCATATCCAAACTAAAGGGTGAAGTGAGGGCTTGAGTGACACTTGAGAAATAGTAGTTTTGACCAAAACAAGGGGCAAACCGCCCATGGTATTGGGCTGCCTTCAGCTGCTATGTAGTGAGGTGGTGATGAGGTGGACTTTGCTTTTCCACCAAGTACCATTTGAGGGCTTCCTTGGATAGAGGTTGATCTGCCATGAGTGGGAGGAAACTTCCTTATCAAGTTTTGCCAAGGTAGTCCAAACTCATGGGCCTTAACCGAATGAGCCTTATTTTGGGGTTTAAAGAGGGTTTGAGATGCCATCTAGCCCAAATCTAATTTTTCTTGGCACAACAAAATTTTCAAGATTTAAATGGTTGAATAATGATGTCATAAAATGAATTTGAGGGATTAATAATATGAGGAAGTGATTTAATCAAGTGATTAAACACAATACTAGAGATCGGACCCATTTAGGATTTAAAATCAAGTTTGGGGTTTGGGGAAACCGTTTAGGGTTTCGGTTTCAATCAAGATTTTGGGATTTCAATTAGATTCTAAGTGTTTAGGGTTTCACTAGGGTTGAAACCCTCTTTAATTTGACACAGTTTGGATGGTTGGATGGAATAGGATTTTGCTTTGGTGGCTTGATCTCACACCTTGATTTCCTTCACATTTTCATCTCTTGGTTTCTCTTGGTACCAAGTGTCCAATACATTCACCAAGTGTGGCTAAGATCTTGCCAAGTTTCCAAATAAAACTTCTCTAAACTAATTTTAACATTCCACACTGTAATTTTGAAAACGTTGCGCTTGGTGCAATTATCAATGTCACTCTTCGAAAAAAGTGAAAATAAACTTTGCACTGAAAGATCCTAAATAATCATACTAACCTAACAGTGGAAATCGTTTATCAAATTTTAACTCCCAAGGGCGTCAAAATAATCAAAACGCATTTTCAGAAAAACAATTCGTCCAAAAACTGAAAATGGGTTTGTTGCGCCATAAAATTCTAAATATTCAAATGAAACTAATGGCATAGACTATATCTCATTATGACATTTCTAGGTCCATCAAATAAATAAAACTACACTTGTAGCACCATAGTGAGCAGTTACACTGACAAAATGAAACCTATCATGTGATTAAATCGATTTGTAAAAACTTTCAAGTTTTCATTAGATTCTTAAAGCCTAAAGAAATTAATCTCTTAAATTTCTGACAGACTGTTACATTAGGGGTGTATGACCCAAATGGCCAACCTCCCAGAGTCATGATTTATGCCAAAACACAAGTAGAAGTTGAGGATGCCACATTAATATGTGTTTATCATTTTTTCGTTATGGGTATGAACCCTAGCTTAGGTTCATGAACCAAACCTCCTTAATTATTATATATCCATATTTTGGATTAGGCCAATTTTGAATCGGCCAAGCCCAATCCATGTTACATTGGGCTGGCCAGCGCAACTCATGTTGATATTACATTTATATATATATATATATATATATTATATGTAAATATATTCAACTCATGGGATAGGATGACTTGTTTTAAAAAATAATCTCAATCGTGAGATTTGGGAGTTTCATGGTCATTGGGAAAAAAGGTACTGCAATTAACAAGCTTTTTGTTTTTCCCCTTGGCAAACTATATTTGATTTACAACTGGCACAAACAGGTCTTGGAACAGGTTGAGAGATGTTACGTACGTATTTAGGTGGTTTTTTTTTTTTTTTCATTGATAAAGGGTAATGATATGATTACTATCTATTTATTATTTATATTATATTTATTTATTTATCATTTTTTTAAATATTTTTATAACATTCTTAATCATTGAAAAAAAATTAAAAAAATATATAATTTTATTAATAGTCACTTCCTTAATCATTAAGTAAAATAAAAAATTTAAAAAAATTAAATTTAAAAAAAATAATAAATAAATAGTAAGAGCCTGTTATTTTTTATTGATCAATGGACAATGATACCCGCAGACATTTCAACTGATTAACAACCAATTTACAACTTAGAAGATAAAATTATTTTATAAAATTATAAAACATATTTTACATCGCTTTTTTTTTTTTTTCTTATTTTTATTTTTATTTTTGTTAAACTGATTGTCAACTAGTAAGAGGGCTATCATTATTCTTGATCAATTGTGCATGGAAAAGGCCGGTGCAGTGCGCACTGAAATATTTTAGCGCCAAAAAGAAAAGACCTTGTTGCTTTTACATCTTAGAGAGAGAGAGAGAGGGAGAGAGAGGGGCAAAATAAATGAAAAGTGCAGGCAAGACACAACGACAGAGTAATAGAGTTAGTGGCAGAAAACTACTGTTAAAGCTGCAAAAACAGTATGGAGCTATTAAATTATCGGATCGATGTCCCCGAAGGGAAACTCGTCAAAAAAATCAAAATTATATAATGCGTTGCTGAAAACAAGCAAAATATATTGAAGATAGATAGATATATAAAAAAAGATTATAATTAATTATAAAGCCATGCAACAGCTTTAAACATTCCCTCATTCGTGATTGCACGAACAAGCTGCTTGAGTGTATACGCGTCTACTTTTCCTGCGGCTGTTGTTTTGTTTTTGCGCTCTCTCTCTCTCTCTGGTTTCAGTCTCGACTGTCAGATGCAACTTTTTTAGTGTAGTTCTGGTCCTATAGATCACAAAGATCTATACCCTCAGTGCTCTCTCTCTCTCTCTCTCTCTCTGTGTATAGTGCAAAATTCCGTCAACCTACAGTCTCGTACCTTTCTTCAACTTGTCTCGGGATCGCGCCGAGAATAGAGAGAGAAACTATAGTCACTTGATAATTGGAACTGCTACGATTCTGTTTGTTGAGAAACAGAAGAACTTGGTTCATGTCTGATTTATGGAAAATAATATATATATAGGTCAATTTATAGGGTGAGATCTTAGTAGAAATCATGCATTTTGTGAACGAGGGCATTCAAACAATGAAGGGTTGATCTAGCTAGGGAGATCATTGATCCAGCAATATTTTGTTACTTTTTGAAGGGACAAAAAATTGATGGGACTAGCTTTTCACTTTTGTTTCATCTTATTCTTATATTGGCCAAATCCCAAGACAGAGAAGAAAGAAAATTAGTTCTAAGTGAAGCTTTTGTTGTGATATTCAAACCAGACTTTTTTACCACGACAATAGTGAGAAAACCTAAAAGTACTTGCCAATTAGGGTTCTTAATTGTTTGAAACTTCTTTTCAAGATCTAAACACGTAAACCAAACCAGTTTAAAACAAATCTATCCTCGTATAAGCGAATTAAAAATATTTCTTTTATGGGGGCTTCAAATCACACAATTCTATATGATTTGTAGATGATTTCTAGCAAAACTAAGGATTTGTTCACTTTCACAAAACTTCGTAACTTATCTCATTTCATCTAATGATTAAAAATTTTTTAAACGCTCACATAAAATTGTGAAATCACTTGTACTAAAAGTTTAAATTGAAGAGAAGATATAGATTTTATTATTTATTTTATATTTTAATATTTCCTCTCACGTGTGGATCAGACTCATGTCCTAACATATGAAATATTTAATTAAATGAGATAGAGTGTAGAGTCAGCGTTCAAACTCAGGAACTCTGCTATTAAACAATTCAACTTTTTCAAATCTTATAAAATATATTAAAAAATATATATTTTAACAATAATTTATTTAATTTTTAATTTTTATCTCAACTTATCTCATCTGTAAAAAAAACTAAGTTTAAAGAACTCAAGATTGGTTACAGGTATTGATTTAGCTTTCAATTTATTATTTTTTTCACAATCTTCAATATTTTCTGGGCAATATTTTTCTTTTCAACTCCATTTTATATAGTTTAATTTCTGTACGTCAAAAAGTTTTCCAACTATATAATATTCAACAAGTAAATTTGATTTTTTTTTTTTTTATTCGTTGTTGTGAAGTAAAAGGGATCGATCAATCATTAATTCCACTCTTCTTTTGTGGTGCGGTGACATCAACACTTCTACGAGTTTTCGTTCTTTGAACGAGAGAGGCCCCCCACCCCCCGGCAGCTAGGAAAAATTATTGAGGTCTCATTTGAATTTTAAAATGAAATGATAAATCTTTAAATAATAGTGAAATTATTTATAAATATTAATGAAATAATTGAAGTTAACATATTTTATTGAATTTTATAAAATGAGAGAAAAGAATATCATAATGTTAAAATTTTATTAGAATGTAATTTTTTTTTAATATTATTTTTCTTTTAGAATTTGGAAATTGAATTATTTTTTATATTTTATTTAGAAGTTTAAAAAATTTGTAATGATTAGATAGAAAATTTGAAGATTCAAAATATAAAAAATATATTTATTGAATAATATTTAAAAAGAAAATAAGATTAAATGAGATGTGATGACTTGTACGTACATACTTGATCGGATAGAATTAGACACTAATTAAAACAACATATGCAACATGTACCACAAATAAATTCGTTGGAATAAGCATGTTATATTGTGTACTCATGTTGTGGATTTTGTGTGGCCCGCAATCTGTTCGTTCGTTTAAAGGTGTTATAGTCTTCGACTAGCTTTCCTAATTTTAATTTCACTTTTTGATGTTTTACTTACAATGAATGAATCTGATTCTTACACTGTTAAATATTAATGCTAGTTTATGGGTTTGCAATTAACTGTGTTGCAATGAAATCACCAAATGAACTGATGTTGTTATTAAGGTGATTTTCTGGTGGTGATTTCAGCATTGATAAATCCAATCAAGAACTTAGATTAGCTCATCGAAGGTTTGATAAGAGATGCAGAAATACTGCTTATAAAATTTGAAAATTGGAAAGTAGTCAAAATTCATCAGATTCAGAATCGATGTGTGCATTCTATTAAACAATGAGCATCTATAAACTCATTGTTTGGAGATATACCAAGATCGAAATTCCATAATATCAGTTGGAGTTATACAGTAGAAAGGATCCATGCCATAAGAGAAAATTATAGAGCCAGTGGCTCCCGTTGGGAGTCACCGCTGGCTCTATCATATGTTTTTTAATGTATTTTTTTTACAGTTATTTTTATATAGATTTTTTTAATAATTTTAAATATTTAAAAAAAAATAAAAAAAATTATAATATTATTAAAAAAACTTATTTAATCATGCAGTAAAAAAAAATTATTTTTTTTATTTTATTTCGTGATTAAGGAAGTATTTTTTTTAATAATTTTTTTTTACTTCATGATTAAGGAATTATTTTTTAATAATATTATAAATTTATTTTATTTTTTTAAAATATGTAAAAGTATTAAAAAAATTTCTATAAAAAATAACTATAAAAAAAATATATCAAAAAATATATACTAGAGTCAGCAATGACTCTAACAGTACTCTATCGTAAGTATTATGTCTGTAATAACTAGTTTACTGTTTTCAGTCTTTTTATTACTGTTATTTTGTACCTTTGGCCAAGTCAGTTTGAGTAATACAAGTATTTCAGTTTGGAAGGAAAAAAAAAAAAAAAAACTGAGTGATGTTGTTAATCATGAAAGCAAGGTAATTATTCGACCTCTCCCTTCCTCCCCTTTCCATATATATAAATATATATAAATATATATATACTCGAACAAATATATGACATTCACATGTGAATCGTTGGGCTTTATGGAGGATGTAGCGAATGCTGTTGTCATTTCATTGTAAGTGTATTAATGATCTGCAGAGACTGTTGTCGATCGTTAGTACAGGACAAATTTGAGATTAATTACAGGGCCTAGCTGCTAGCTAGCTGTTCTGAGGGGCCTTGTAATAACTTTATAAGGAACTGCTTAGCCTTTCACGAAAAAATTTATTCAATCATTTTAATTTACATAATTTTTTTCATCATTTTTTTATATAATTTTAAATAATAATTTTATAAATAAAATATAATAAATAATTTTTATTAATTTATTATCACATAATAAAATAATAAAATAATAATAAAAATTAAAATGATAAATAGCCTTACTCACCTTCCATAAGTATTTCTGGTAAAAATGTGGTGCGGCAATTAAAGAAGTAACAAGAGATACCACTGTATATAGAAAAGTATTGGGTTTTGGTTTAGCAATACGAAAATTTTGAAAATGGGGCTAAAATTTTGGTTAATTAATTAACGACCCAATTTATTTTTATAGCTTAGAGCACTTCCAATGGTTTATTTATTTTATTTTTTTAAATATATTATTAAAATTTATTTTTTCTATTTTATATATTGACTTTTATAATAGATCATATATTAGCTTATCTATTTTTTTTCTAAATCATTTAAATATTTTTTTTTATATTTTTTATTCATTTCAAATATTTTCTCTAATTAACATTAAATTTACAATATTTTCATATCTTTTGATATTTATAATACGGTTTATACACAATTACACAATTACACCATTTAATTGTTAAAGCATAAACCCAAAACTACAGTACGGTTTATTGAATATTAAGCTGCGTCGTTTTCCAGCCATTACTAATGCATTACGAGCCCTATTTCTCTTCACTTTGCTATTATCTCTTTCTTTCACCTGGTTTCTTGCCTCTCCGCATCTCAATCTTTCACCTTTAATCTTCTCCAATCTCCCTTCATGAACCTCAGAACATTAAATAACCATTTGATGGCTGAAAGTATGATGAAAAAGATTTTTTAATTTTGAGATACTTTTTATAATTTTTCAAAACTACCCAACAACGATTTATAAAAGTTTGAGCAATCTACAAATTCTTACTTTTTCTTATTTTATTGGCAAGGTCACCTACAATGTAGAAGTCCTTGTTCTTGTCCTTGAGTATTTGACTAGAAACACACGTAATTTACTCAAACTCTCTTCCTGACCCCTCAAAATAAAGGCTACTTAAGCTGAACGATATTTTTAGATATGTTCAAGGTGGGAACCAGGGTTTTCGTTTAATGATGTGGAAGCACTACTTAAAGAAGAGTTTGAAGTGTTTTCGGTGATGGAATTGATGGTGAATAGCTTCACTTCATGGAAGATAGGGGCTGAAATGAGAGAGAATACTGGTAAACAAAAGCAGTTGGAAAAAAAAACGATTAAAAGAGAGAAAATAATTAAACATATTTTAGAGGTGTTAATTGTATTCTCTACACGTAGAGAATTATTATTGTAAAATGTAAAATAAAGAAGAAAATACAAAACCCATTGGAAGCTGCTTTTGACCAATTTTCTTTGTATTATACCAAAATTATATTTTACTAAAGTCAATGGAAGTGCTCTTAGAGACCCCGTGCACTTAATTTGTCTATGGTAGTACTCATGACCCAAATTGTAAACAATTGTGGGTCACTATGAAATTAATTAAGGAGACCCACGGATCTCCGTGACTTCGATACCAACGTACGTACGGCTGAACTTGTCCGACGTTCTCACACCAGCCAGCTTCTTTTTTTTTTTTAATTTTTTTCAACAAAATTTGTCGATGGGAGTAAGGTTGTAATTGAACCAAACCAAACCGAATTTTAGCTTGTCGAGTTCGGCTCGACTCAAAATACTCGAGTTCGAGTCTAAGCTCGAGATTTTTTTTTATTCTGTGTTCGAGCTCGACTCGATAAACTTAATTCTCAACTCGAGCTCGAGTTGGAACTCGTCCCACAAACGAGTTCTAGTCGAGCAGAGCTCAAGCTGGAATTCTTTATTTTTTTATTTTTTGAATAAGATTTAATAATTAATAAAATAAATAAATAAATAAAATACAAAAATCTAATATTAAATTTATACAACTAACAAGTAGAATATCTATTGAATTATAAAATTTTAAAAAAATTATAAATAATTAATATCAACTAGTTGATATTTATCCAAAATAACAATATATTATATGCGTGTATATATTATTACTATATACACTTAATATGATAGCATATATCTATTTCATATATGGTTATCACATACTAGTATATGAAATTATTAAATTTTATCGACTAATTATATACAAATTATAAAATATACCTATGAAGTATATTCACTATATAGACATAAGTAATTAGATTACATATTATATATTTAATTATAAAAGTGGTATGCTTATATTATTTGCTAATACATATATATATGTATATATATATAGGTGTATATATATATTTATCAATATATGAATGAGTTTTAATCGAGTCGAGCTAACAAGTCAACTTGAGCATAAACGAGCGGGCCTTAACGAGCCTTAGCCGAGTCGAGTCGAGTTTTGTCGGGTATGTGTCATTTACAAATCGAGCGAGTATCTGTTTTCACGAGCAAGGTTTTTTTTCACAAGTTGAGTTCGATTCGAGTTTAACCGAGTGGGCTATCGAATATACTGATTCATTTACAGCCCTAGATGGGAGCTCATGTTTATTGTCATTTGTTTCTTGTAATTGTATTACACTGAATTGATGACGCTGTTGTAATTAATTAGTGTGTTTGTGTGTGTGTCATCAATATAATATATGTTATTTTGTAGCATTCCATTCTTCAAAGTATTTTTTTTAAGAATAAGAATCATTTTACTAAAATCAATCAGTACAATGATATTTTTCCTTCGCTACATTATTGAGAAGAGAAACATGACCCTCCTCAATTCAGATTTGCCATCTTCCATTGATAGGCCAATCTTCCCAAGCTGATGAGCTATATATATAGTATTCCTTCTCTATGAATAAATTGAATCCTCCAACAAGCTGGCCACCACTACATCATCGAACATGGAATATCATAAATAATTTGGACACACTACAACACAATTCGTCTTTTTGTGATAGAGGAAACCATCACCAAAAATTGCCAAAACGTCACTAAAGATATTTAGTGACGGTTTGAAACCGTCACCATGATCGTCACCTAATGTGCGTCACAGAAAACAATTGGTCACGGTTTACTGTTGAACTGTTACTAAAAATATTTTTAGTAACTGTTGGAGGTGTTCCGTTTGGTTGAACGTTTGAACGTTCACTGTTTTTGTGACGATTGAGAACTGTCACAAAAATCAACTTTTGAATGTCCAATTGAACGATCGAACAGCAACCCGACCTATTGGCGTTTGAATGAGAGAAATTGACGCTCGTTGATTATAATTCGAACGTTTATACATCCGAACATTAATTATAATAAACGTTCGAATAACCATTCGAACATTAACGAACTAATGTTCAAACGTAACGGGTTTAATGTTCGGACGTTATTTCAAATGTAAACGAATGAGCGTTCGAATGCAAGTGGTACGTTCGGAGGTTTGTTCGAACGTTAATCGTTTAATCATTCGAACATTTTGTTCGTTTAAGGGTCAGTACGTTCGAACGTAGATGCCTACGTTCGAATGTTACTATACAATTTTATGTATTCACGTTCGAACGTTGGTTCGAATGGGAACCAATGTTCGAACGTTTTTATTTTATATTCGAACGTACAGATCAGAAGTACTAATTTCATAAAATTTAAAAACATACCAATTGTATCATATTACATAACATTAATTAACAAATAACAATGTCCTATAAAATTTTAAAATTAGATATTAAAACTAGCCACCACTACTGATAAAATTTATTTCTTCTTTTTGCCTCTCCCACCGCGATTCTATTGCAATAATATAACATGCTCTATTTTCACTAGCATCTCCTGTTGTATTTGCTCTTAGACTTCACTGCGTATTCTTTCCTCTTGGTCTCACTGTTGGTCTTGCAAATGCATCTGTAAATGAGACTGTCGTTCTAAGAGAGACTATAACTCTTGCTGTTTCAACCTCATATACTCATTCTCAGGCCGTGCAGCTTCTAAATCTTTGGTAAGATTATTAATTTGTGAAGTCGATGGGGTTGAGGAGGATGAACATCTATGCTTGATAGATCGTCCCAAACCTCTTGTCATACTAGACTACGACTCTAGCACTTGCGTGAATATGTCTATGTCACTAGGAGAGGATTCCCCAGAAGCCGACTGCATCTCCATCATTTTTTCCTAAATTTGAAAGGTAATGATCGCTACTAAGTAACGTGTTAAAAGAAATAGAAATAAAAAATAAATTATTCACGTGTTACATATTTTATTTAATAAAATTAACATTACTTACATAATTATTTGCAGCGATAGAATCCATCCACTCACAAAATTAACCTTATTGTTGCAACAAACGTTCATCCTGTGGCATATAAAATTACATTTAGTCAGCTTCGAGCACAATTTTTTATACGAGTGGCATGTGGAGATCCCATAGATTTGCCATTGCACATCTTTGAGAGGATCCGTTACTAGGCGAGCATCGTATCCATGGATAATCTCTCATACGGTATCCTGATCAGCCGACTATTACTTGCACGGGGAGTGCCAACCCAGCTAGAGGAGCAGGTCAAAGATCAGATGAGCCCCCTCGACTTGACCACGCATCGACGTAGCATTGGACATGCGACGAGACGTCAGCCACCCTTATAGAGGATCTAGTTTCTCCGATGCAGCCTGAGCCAGGTCATATGGGAAGTACTAGTCAGCAGCCACCGAGTACATCTGCGCAAGATGCGCGACCTGCTTGTGTTGATGCGTTGATCTCACATCTGACTGCTCATATCGATCGTAAGATCGATCGATCGCTTGCGGCTTTAGAGGCATCTGTCTTCGAGATTGACCATCGTGTAGGTATCCTCAACAACAAGGTTGATACCTTGACTGAGGAGGTACGGAGTTTGAATTTCGCGAACAATGCTATCATCTGAGTGTTGTTCAAGAAATTCGATCATATTTTGTATTTTGCTTTTATTATATGTAAAGAAAAATATTATTTAATGTTTCTATGGTTTTTTAATTTCAATTCTCAATCTTCTTTAATGTTATATTTTCAATCTATAATTCTAAATCGCTGCACTTCAAATATATATAAACATAAATATACATATTTATATATTACAAATTGTGTATTTATAAATATATACAAGTCAATTATATAGACTTGTTCACAAATTATACACTACAAAAACCACATAATTTTTAAATTAGTCATATTTAATTTAAATTTACAATTAACATTCGAACGTTAATTGACGTTCGAATGTTGGCGCAAAACATTCACAGAAAAGGCTTTTTAGTAACAGTTTGGGGACTGTCACAATTTTTTAACCGTCATTAAAAAGTAATTGTGTTGTAGTGACATAACTTATCTAGTTTTCTGCATCACTATTAATGTCCTTGATTATGGCTTGGGCATCCCCTTCAAAGATAATATGTGAAAACCCCATATCCACAAAGAAGTACATTCATTAATAGCTAGGTGAGTAATATATCTTCTATTTGCACAAAGTGCAAGCAATATTTCACCTTCTAAGTCTCGAATTATCACTCCTATACCCATCCTTCTTGTAGCCTTATCAATTGCAGCATCCCAATTTACTTTAACAGAGCTTGCAACAGTTTTTTCCATCTTGAAAGTCTTCTATCTGTTCCACTTGTTTGCTGCTCTTTCTTGTGTGTTTGTTGTGCTGCATGGTATTCTTCTAAAGCTCCTCTTGAGGGCTTGCAACACTTATTGAGGGCTTGCAAACTTGTTTTCCAATACCAACAAATTCCTTCTAAGCCACACCCTTCTCATGGTCACAGATGTCCATTCTAGTACATCTTGTCGCAAACTAGAGATCAATTTCTCCCACAACTGTAGCAAGTCAATTTCCTTTATTGACCACTTTTGTAAAGGGTCGGTATCAACAACCCACACGTCACCGACAACTGGGCAATCCATAAGGCATGAACAATAGTTTCCTCATCTCTTTGAAAAGTCACGGTGAGGGATCATCAATCACTTGTTTTTTAAAAAGCTTTTTCTAGGTAGGCAAAATATTGTTTCCTACTTTCCAAAGGAAATTCTTCACCACCCCCTGAAACTTTCATTGCCCATAATCTCTTCCACCCTTGATCTTTCTTATTGCTAGTTGAGGTTTCTCCCTTCACAACTCTTCTCTTGTTGTAATCTACATGGTAGGCACTTTTAACAAAGAAAATACCATTTTTGGAATAGACCCATATCACCTTATCATCTACCCCTGCCATACTATGGGAATGCTAGAAATTTGTTCATCCTCTTATGGTGAAAATATCTCCACTATAGTATCTTCCTTCTAGCAATAGAGCTCCTCATTAATTTGTTCTTTGAATCTTGATGTGGATAGAAGCTATACTAGGGATTGAACATCGAAGGATGATGGGTTTGGAAGCCACTTATCCCCCTAGATTTTGATCGTCTTTCCATTTCTCACCCTCCCTTTCAGGCATTCTTTAAGCAGTTCCAAAGAATTATACAAACTTCTCCATATCAAGGATGGCCCATGACGTAATCTTGAGTCCAGTATATTCCGACTTATGAAGTACTTTTCCTTCATAATTCTTCGAGCCAACGAAGATGGATTATTTAATAATCTTCAACATTGTTTAGCAAGCATCGACTTGTTGAAGCTCTCCATATCTCTGAAGCACAAATCCACTTTAACTTTTAATCCCCTATTTTACTCCATCTCCTTCATTGGATTTTCTTATCCATCTATCTATGAACCCACCAGAATCTTTGCACCATGGCTGAAATCTCCTTACACAGGTTTATAGGGAGTTTAAACACACTCATGGAATATATTGGGATAGCTTGTATTACAACCTTAATCAATACCCCTGCTTGAGACAAAAAGTGATTCTTCCAACAATTCAACTTTTGCCAAATTCTCTCCTTAATACATTTCAATATATTGCATTTTGATCTCCCCACTAAGGCTGGAAACTCAAGGTGTTTTTTATAGGTACCTTCTGCTATAGATCATGTAGCTTGAGTGATCTTTATCTTATCAAGGGTCTTAGTGTTGGTGCTGAAGAATAAAGAAGTTTTCTACTTGTTCAGGAGTTGGCCTAATGCATTCCCATATAACTAGAGTAGTTGTTGAATACTTAGTCATTCTGTTAACTTAGATTGCAGAGGGTGAGACAATCATCTACAAATAGCAAGTGATTCATCCTTGTGCCTCCCCTTGATACTGCAACTCCTCTAATTTGACCCCTTCTTTAAGCCAAAATTGATTAAAGAACTCAGTTCTCCATCACACAAAATAAACACGTAAGGGGATAATGGGTCCCTTTGTCTCGGCCCTCTAGTTGATATGATCTGATTGTGATGCCTCGTCTCTCAGTAAAATACTTGGACAAGGATCCGAAATGCCAAGGGTGATAGCCAATTAGTAACACTCAAGGTTTGATCAGGTTAGACATGCAATATTCACTAGAAAATACACATGTAAGGAAGTATAGAGTTCTTTGATTGGCAGCGGAATAGTAAATGTTTAGTCTGAAGGCTAAACATTATTGTACCAGAATAAGTACATTCCACACTATCTATAAGTCATGTCATTCATTAAATAATTAAACACACAAGCCCAGTCAATTGATTCGCATACCCAAAATGAGGTTGGCTTAATGTATATGGTCACCTTCCTACAAATTACAAGTATAACTCTCAAAGCAAACAAGTTCTACAACAAGAAAGAGGCCTTCACGCCAATTGGTTGGGCTGGATTGACTCTTCCTCCTCAAGTAACACTCCTGGTTCTATTTTTTATCAAAGTTTTGAAATCCATTCCGATGACCGTTTTGGTTGAAGCACTGAAATGAAATATTTCGATACCGGTACGTTTTAGTGTACCGTTTTAGGATAGTCGATATATTATAAATTATATATATAGAAAAAACTATATTCTAAAATAATATCAATACAAGTCTTAAAATATACATATTTGAAAAACTCAATAATATTTTTAAGTTTTAATTAGTTCTCAATCACACTACTAAAATAATCGATGTAAAAAAAACTGCTAAAAAAATCAAATATATTCATAAAAAAACACAATGCATATACACTGTCATGGGCCCCTTCTGGAAATATGTTGTTTTTTATTATCTTGAAAAGATCATCAGGTCTAATTGCCTCTCTCGCCCATTTACTTTACTTCAATTCATGTATTAATATCTTTCAAGTATTTATTTCTTTTCTATTGGGTTTTAAGGGCTTTATTAACTTGCTTGTACGAGAAAGAGTGCATATATATGTGATGAGAAGGGTTGAGGATTTTACAAGTTTGCCCTTCTCTTTTCAGAATATTTTTCAAATTTTCATTTAGCCCAATTTCAGACGGGAAGATGTGTTCCAGCCGAAACACCAGAATTCAGCCAGAATGGACTGGAACGGCCTGAGTTTGTGTTGAAACAGAACAACCCATTACATCTTGCCGGTTACTATTCCAGCACAAAATTCCAGCCATTCCGGCCGGAATGGAACGATTTTTAAAACCTTGTTTTTGATACCAAAACCATAGGTAGGTTAGGCATCTATGACAAGACCGCTAATGAAAAACAGTGCTCGTGAATGTGCAATGAACAATTTCATGTATAAAATGAGAGAACACATGTATTATTAGTGCACGACGAGGAATTACCCTCTCAATAAAACATGTCTATATAGGCATGGCGAGGACTCACCATTCGATGAATTACCCTCTATGCAAAACTCGATACATATATTATATACATATACATATACATATAATAGAATTACGGCGGAGCTACACTACTCCATTCCTTGTCTCCTTTGAAGTCAATTACGTTTTTTGAAGAATCTAACTCCAATGGATCTCACGTGTTTTGCAATCTCAAAAGTAAGATTTTGAATTTTACCTTAAGCGTGTTATAGCAAGGGTTAGTCAGGTGTCCTTCTGACTCTAGACGTGCTTCAATAGTTATCCTTTAGTCTCGATTGTCCCATTGCAGGATGATAGAGAGAGACTAAAAGGGAATGGTTTGCACATCCTTGCAGCTTACCTTAAGTCCAATCCTCAATCTCTCTTCGAGTGAGGTTCTCGCATGTGGCATTGGACCATACATATGGATTTAGATGATATGATCTGTCAAGTCCGAATCCTTTCTACAGTTCCAGTCCAGATGTGACTCTTTAGATGGAGTGTGGGCTTTCTATGTATGACACTGCCACCTTCTGAGTGTTTCCGTGTAATTCTGAAAAGCTCGTACTTCCTCAAGGGTCCTATTTGTGACCGTTGCTCACCTTAAGCTCGTTCTTCAACTTCTTATGTTGAGTGGCTTTTCTACCTTGCCTACCATAAGGTGAAAATTCCTTTATCACCTTGCATCAAGACATGTTAGACAAGTTTTCTACATAATGCTGCTCACCGATATGTTAGACTAGCAGCACTTTGCAGCAGCAGTGGCTATTTTTCACCACACCAATGAAATGGCTTCTCTTATTTTTCCTTCCACTCATAGTTTATTGGTGGCCTATCCCCCCTTGTGTTGGCATGACCCTTATACCGATTTTCAGGCTTGCCATTCACTAAAACAATATAAGAGATTGATTACACACTCCATAGTTAGATATATCCATCTCTCTCCAAAGCCAATCTTCCTCATTACAACTTCAAGGTAAGGCCACTCCACTCTATCATAAGCTTTTGACATATAGAAGTTCATGGTCATGCTTCCATTCCTTCCTTTAAGTCTAGTCTTCATGGTATGTAGAGTCTCATAGACCACCATAATGTTGTCAATGATCAATCTTGCTACGATGAAAGCATTGCACCTTTTTGAGCTTGTTTGCTAAAACTTTGGAAATAATTTTATACAATACATTATTTAGGCTTATAGGTCTGAACCTCTAGCAAACACAAGAGCTCTAACTTTTGGAATCAAAGAAATATAAGTAAAATTGAGAGGAGCATTCATTTTCTCTTCTTGAAAGAAATTTAGAATAACATTGCAAACCTCATCCCCTACAGTGCTAAAAAAATGTTTAGTAAAAACCTACTCCAAATCCATAAGATCTTGGAGACTTTAGAGGGGCCATATTCTTTAAAGTAGCTTCAATTTCTTCCCTTGTAAACTCTTTCTAGAGGCTTTCATTCATCTCCTCAGTCACTCTTGTCTCCGATGTAATTAAGCATTCTGCTATGTCCTCCTGTGATGGTTGATTAGATTTGAACAGATCTTCAAATTACCTTTCAAACACTCCCTCGAACTCAATTGGTTCTTTCCATGTATTATTATGGGAGTCTGTAATGTGCCTAATTGAGTTCTTCCTTCTCCTCTGTGTATCACAAGCATGAAAAATTTAGTACTTATGTCTCCTAAATGATACCAATTCCTTTTTGCCCTTTGTCTCCACTTGATACCATATTGTTCTAGAAGCGTACCTAGCTCAACTTGAATTCTCTTGAAGTCTTCAATATTTTGTAGACCCTCTTCATCTTGAAGCACCTTGAGCCTCTATGTTTTGTCTCTAATCAACTTCTAACTATCCATAAAGATATGTTTGCTCCATCTAGTTAGCTCACAATTGCATTTCTTGAGCAAGTTCTAAACTTTTTTCTAAAGGGCCCTGGCCTACCAATCCGTCTAACCACTTAGTGTCTATAACTCTTCCACAGTCTTCATCAATCTCCCATTTTGTTTAATACTTGAACAACTTCTTCCTATGCCATGGACTTGTATGGATCTCATTAATGGACACCACGACGGGTTTGTGATCTAAGGTTCTGGTAGTGAGGCAATTGACCCACACTTTGAAAACAACCACTCTAAGTTTTCAACAACTCTACCTAATCCTTTTTTTTATAAATTCCTTAGCCCCATGTTTATTACTCAAAGTATACTTCTCTCCCCTCCAACCTAAATCATGCAGATAGTTGTGTTTTAGAGCATTTCTAAAGGCTCCCATCTGTGCCTCAGACCTTTGTATACCTCCTTGCATGACTACAACTATATTGCACTAACATAGGGTTATTTTTCAACATGTTCTAAGTATTGTTGGTGAAGATACATGTTTTTAGTGTTTTTAACATTAAATCAAAAAAATTTTGTGACCCACTTGGTCCAGCTTGTAATTTGGCAGAATCTGCAACATTGGGATGTTGACCACATGAGTCACACACCTCTCTCATGTTGTGCTAACAAGGTGTGTGCTCACATGCTCGATAAATAATTGTACAAATAACTCACAGTGGAAAAATAAAAAGAGTCAATTAATTCTAAATATTAGCACCAAAATTAATAACACCACATGCTCACTTTTGTCTCTGCTTTTGTTTTAAGAGAAGAATTGAGCCTAAGTGGTTGTGTGTGGTTTTATTTATCTATTGTGAGTGTTGGGCCGAATTTTAGGCTTGAGAGACAGAGATTTCGGGCCAAGCCTGTGTGCATTGTAAGCCCAGCCCCTCTCACACTTGAAACGACGCTGTTTTGGAGCCAAAGGGTAAAAATCCTAATTTTCTTCTTCCTTTCTCCTGCGCCGCACTACCTGTCCTTTCCCTTTATTTTCTTTTGATTTTTCCTTTTTCTTCCCTCATCAGGTTTTGCCCGACCCAAGAATAAATTTGTTGAAGATGGGACTCCTCATGGGGAAAGCACCATGTTGAACTCATGCTTTTTGGGGACAAAACCCCACATTGACTAAACTGGAAGCTCCTGGCAAGTAGCTTCTCTTGCCGGGTGTTCGTAGCTTGTACCAAACACAAAAGCATTTATTGTGCCATTCCTTGGTGTGAGAATAACAAGTCTCTAGGTGTGCACCAAACACTTAGTTTGCGAATGAAAAATGCACAAATTCCCATCAAGACATCGAACACCATCGACAGTAGGCTCCAAGACCCGACACCACATAACGTAGCACAACAGTAAAATCCTCCAAGCATTAGGATGTAGCTAAAAAGGGGCTAAACCCAGATAATCCAAAACATCCTGAACCGGGCGACAAAAGGGGAGCTATAACCCCATAAGAAACATACTCATATAAAGGGCCACCTTTCTGGCAAACCCTTCTGAATCAATAGCTCCAAGACGAGCCCTTGGCGCCTAGCAAACTATAACGACTCGAAAGAAATTCAATAGATGAATTCTTTTAGATCTTAGAAACATAGTGAAATCCCGAAAGGATTTCTTTCACTAATTAATCTACCAATTAGGTTTTAGCCTGTCTCGATTCCTTATGGTGATTGAATTACCTTTCTATTTAATTAAGGCACCTAGGAGTATAATTTTGTGAAACGAATTGCACCATTAGTCTCATATGAATATTTAAGATTTTAGGGTGCAAAAAGAAGTTTCAAGTTTTCCATAATAGTGAACGAGAGTGCCTCTAAATTTAATTAAACACTTAAGAGCAAAATTTAATGAAACGAATTACACCACTAGACACATAGGAATATTCAGAATTTTATTATGCAATAAAAAGTTTTGGGATTTTTTAGGTGAATAGTAACACCCGGGAGAGCGCCACGTGGTAACCGGTTCAAACATCTCCCCCCCACCCGAAAGATGATAGGTAGGCAAGGTTGGAGGATCGTAGGTAGGCGAGGCTGCTTAAAAATCTCCCCCCAAAAGATCATAGGTAGGCAAGGCTGGATGAACTGATATACCATCTCTTGAGGTGACGAAACATGGTGTTGTTAGCCAACCAGTTGTACTGATCCACTGCGTCTAGAAAGTGATGAAGCATGTCCCTCTGAACAACAATGCCTAGGAGTATGGAAGCACCTTTAGAGCTTGATTCACTCGAAATTTCATCTTCTTTGGATTGAATCACTGTCTAGGCGGGGCTTCTTCCCTTTCTGCTCCAAGGGAACCAGAACTAGAATCTCCTGGCGAGTAGCTTCTCTCGCAGGGTATTCCTAGCCTATACCAGACACAGAAAAACTTCTTCTACCATTCCATGGTGTGAGAATAACAGGTCTCCAGGCCTTCCACCATACACTTAGTTTGTGAATGAAAAATGCACAAATTCCAATCAAGACATTGAACTCCATGGGTGTAGAGGAACTATAGAGCAGTGAGGTCAAGATTTTCCTTGCCAGTAGGCTCCAAGACTTGACACCAAATAACGCAACATGACGGTAAAATCCACTGAGCATTAGAATGTAGCTAAGAAGTGGCTAGATCTAGATAATCCAAAATGTTCTGGACGACAAAAGGGGTGTTGTAACCCCATCAGAAACATACTCATCTAAAAAGCCACCTATCCGGCAAACCCTTCTGAATCAACAACTGCACGATGAGCCCTTGGCCCCTCCAAAACTGTAATGACTTGACATAAATTCAATGGATGAATTCTTTTAAACCTTGTAAACGTCGTGAAATCTTGAAAGGATTTCACGAATTAAGCTAGCAATTAGGTTTTAGTTTGTCAGTATTGTCGGATCCAGATCCACTATGGTGAAAGAGTTTCCTTTCTATTTAATTAAGGCACCCATGAGTATAAGTTTGCGAAACAAATTGCACCATTAGATTTGAATGAATATTTAAGATTTTATGGTGTAATAAAAAGTTTCAAGTTTTCTTGATGAATATAGAATAAGAGTGCCTTTATTTTTAATTAATGCACTTAGGAGTAGAATTTCGTAAAACGCATTACACCACTAGACTCGTAGGAATATTTAGAATTTTATGGTGCAATAAAAAGTTTTAAAATTTTTTGGGTGAATAGTAACACCCCAAAGAGCACCACGTGGCAATCGGTTCAAATAGTTGTCAAATCACCATGTAGAATGTCCAAATCTACTTAGAATCATTAGAATTACTTATTAGTTGGACACATGACACAATCCTAGCCATTCATGTGAATAGTATTAGGACGCTTGTCACATGGAGGACAAAAATGAAAGAGATGAAGGGTAAATCAAGCCACGTCATCATGCCACCTATGTCAAACACTGTTCCATCCAACTAAAACACCATTTGGTCAACTAAAGAGGGTTTCAGCCCTAATGAAATCCCAAGTCTTTAAGAGTCAAGTGAAATACTAAATCCCATGTGATGGTTGAAAACGTAAACGTGGTTTCCAAATCCTAAAGTGGGCTATTTGATTAAGTGTTCAATCACTTAGTTAAATCACTTTTACATACTATTAACCACTCAAGTATACATTTATACACCCTCATCCACTATCTTACATCTTGATAATTATAGTTGACCAAGAAAATTTTGATTTGGACTTAATCCTAGTTGAAGCCCTAAATGAAACCCCCATTGACACCCCAAATTGAGCCCACTCAATTAGGCCCATCTTTGGCCCATCGAAACCATTATCTAGCCCAAGCTTCTCAAGCAAGCTTCTTCCTTCTCCCAAGGACACTCAATAGCTAGCCTTAAATATTGACTTGATGGCAATTAAAAACGTCTACAACACTAGCCCATCCACTTGGCCAGACTGTTGCTAGAAACCAGCTGCTGTGCAGCCTAGTTTTCCTTTGCTTTTTCAGTTGCCAGCCTTCCCATCCAAGGGTCACTCAGCCACCCTTCATGTCAACCCTCTCTTATATCACATGCCCCTTACATTTCACTCCAAACTAAGACACTTTTCACTCACTTTTCTAGAGTAAACAGAGAGAGAGTTGAGTGGCAGTTCCAAGATAGCTTCTTGTTTGCTCCATTCAAGATCTTTGTGAGTATTTCCTATGGCTTAATCTTGTTATATTTTGTTCCATTTTGAGTCTAGCTTTCGTGGGTATATGTTGGGAAGTGTTTCATAAAGTTTTGATTGGTGAAAGTTAAGTCACGCTAGAAAGAATTTAGATTAATTCTAGCGGCTAGTTTCAATAGGTAATCGAAGCAAGGAAGATAAGAGATTCACCCAAAACACAGAGAAAACAACTCTGTTTTCAATTGAAAATGATCAAAGCTTCAAAAATCGTCCAACCAACCCACAAGCCGGGTTGAGAGAGTTATAAATCCAAACATAACCAAATACCAAAAATAAAAAAATCCCAATAATCATGCCAAAAATAAATATGTAATAAAAGAAAATATCTACCAAAAATCAGGCCAAGGTTCAAAATCACTTCCTAACCGAGAAACGAAATATTACCATAAAAGGCAAAAAATATCATAAATGTGGAGATTTGAAGGGGAAAATAGCGGATTTTGGACTAAAAAAATGATGCACACTGAGCATTTCTTGGTGACCATGGCATGTGTGCAAAAAAGAGCTTTTCGAATTAGGGTCATATGCGTGAATCCGATACCCCTAGCCAAAGGTATAGCCAAACTACCGACACCTGCTCAAAACTGCCCCAAATCAAGGAAAAATCATTATTTCCTACTCTCCTTGGGCTGATATGCCTTCTCAAGGTAGTTGATCTCCATCAATGTACAATCTGACAGTTCAACATAATTTGACTTATACCCCTTGCATTATTATGTGGGGTGATGCAAAGGTCTCGAAGGTGACAAATTTGATGTTTGTGTAAAACTTTGCAAGTTTTAAGAATTTTTGGTGAAATAATGGGTAGCTCTTGTTATAGTAAACTGTTAACATGTTTTTATGAAACTTAGGTTTGCATTCAAAGCATGTTAGTAATTTTTTGAAAGATTTTTGCTTGATTTCAAAGTGATAGAAACTGTATGGCTCAAAACAATTTCTATTTTAGAGTAGTTTGTGATTTTGGTTCTGGGAAACTAGATGTAATGGCTTTGATCCTCATATATGTTATTCTTGAGGCCTTTATCTATGGGTTAAAACTCAATTTAGAGGCTCTGGGGTATGATATATGTTTTTTATGAAAGTCTTGCCATGTCATGAAAGATTTAATGCTTAGGTTAAGTTAGAACCTGAATGTAAGGTATATAGTTTTATTACTTGAAGAGATGTTGCATAAAATTCAAGGACATGGTCACTTTGTTTCAAGTCCAAGACATGCTATACTCAGTTTTTAGTGCTTTACTGCAAGCCGATTGTTTTATGAAGTGCTTTGTGATTTCTGGTTGGTTAGCCATGCAATAACACCTCGGCTTGAATGATTAACATGTTAGGAGAGTATTTATGAACTTTTGTAATCCTTGGAATTGATTTGGAAAGTGTTAGACCAAGACCATCAAGGGTAGGTTCTTTTTTACCTTAACTTGGTGTTTTTGCATTTTCCTTGATGTAGTGAGTTTGAGTTTTCATAAAATATGTAAATTGGTGCCTTAGCATAATTTTAAAACTAAGGATGAGATCTGACTAAAAAAAAATAAAATGACTAAGGATGTGATTTTTTAGAGTTGATAAATTTGGTTTATGCATGTTAGTATGTTAGAAGGTCAAGTTGAATAAAAAATCAAGTTTTTGGCCTATAAGTGTATCAACTCAAGCATATTTCTCATAGTTGTGTTTTGTTTTAACTTTTTCTAACTTGATATTTGGATTTAGGACAAATTTACAAGAGGAATGTAAATTTTAATGAGTTATAGACTTCTTATGCAAAATCATTATTTTAATGGCAAAACTATAATTTTCCACAAGTAGAGGGGTAACTATACAATTTTAGCCATAAGTTATAAAGTTTTATATTTATAAGAAACTAGTGAGATATTCTAACCTTAGCAAATATCTCATTTCAGTTCATGCACTTTTACGCTTGTCTTTACGTTACACATTATCACTATAAGTTAGCTTCTAACTTACTCTCGGTATTAGTAAGTATGTGTAGTGGTAAGAAATCATTTTTATGTTTATTATGCTTATTATAAATTGTTATAATATGCCATGCAATGCCAATTATTATAGTACATGTTTATCTAATACATGCCATGAAATGCCATGTCATATGTTACACGTCTATGTTGTTATATGCCATGTAATATCACATGCATAGAGTATGTCATGAAATACTTTCAAGTCATTTGGAGTTTTTAATTTTTATCACGACTCTAAATGCTAGGATGGGTAGTTATCCTAGTGGAGCTCATTTTTCCACACTGAAGTGTTCAATCTAGATGTGGAATCCCCTGGGTTGACAAAGTACCGTCAATAGGCTTCGAATGAGACCTAAGTAACTGGTTGTCGAAGTCAGACACCCAACACCAGTGGTGCCAACTACACATTTATTAATTTTAAATCAATTAGTTATCATGATGTACTTATAGCTAGCACAAATGCTTGTGATGTGATGCGGTATTGGCAGGGGCACACGACCATTGGGGAGTTGTGGAGCATCGATAGTTTCACATTTAATCAAACATGTATATGTTGAACAAGGTATCATGTTCATGTCAAGTTATATTACTTTAGTTCAGTCAAGTCATGTACGCATATGTATACTATTGGTAGCTTAGTAGCTCACTTGCTAAGATTTGTAAAAATCTCACTTTGTACTCCCTACTACCATTCTCCTCAGAATGGTAGATATGTCAGGACCTAGAGAATTTACACCCAACTAATTGGACATGGTTGAATAGACGACGGAGAGATGATGATGAGCTAATTGCATCGATTCTCCATTTTTTGGATGTGATTGTAGATATTATAGCCAAGTTGCCCAAGCAGCTTAGTGGTTTAATTAGTAGTTTGTTATCACATTAATATTTATATAAAGCCCCGGTCCCACAGGGATCAAAGAGTTACTCCCTATAACTTAAAACTCATAATTCATCAATATATTTATAAACTCCAAAATATAACGTTATCAGAATACTACAAAGTCTCTTAATAAAATCCGCCACTTCTCAGAAATCTTCTATGAGTAATCAACTATGCTTAAATAATCATCTCATCGATGCTCCATAATCCTGATCCTTAGTTGGTCTATTCAAAAATCATCTGAAAAATAATTGGAGATAAGGGGTGACTTATCAACAACTCAGTAAGCAGAGGACATATACTAGTGTGTAAACATGAGCATTTTCACAGAGTTCAGAATGCAGAAACAAAACATTTCAATATCAATATGCAAATCTCAAAAAATACATATTATCAGAAAATCAGAGCGACTTTTCAAATATTTCATATTCAGAAACCAACTTTTCATATTCAAAGACTCCTTTGGCACAACATGACTGAACATTTTCATCTTATCATATCATATCAGAGTATCATATCATAACAGAGACCATGTTTAACCCCCGTGGTAGGGTTGTGCATCCTGCGAAAAGCCGAGCAGAACATAAATCACCTTGTTACAAAGCGATTACACTCAGAACAGAAAACTACTATTATATCCTGTGGCGGGCCAGAGGTCACTATTATATCACGTGACAGGGCCAGAGGTCACTATTGTGTCCCGTGACAGGGCCAGAGGTCACTATTATATCTCGTGATAGAGCTAGAGGTCACTATTATCTCCCATGACAAGGTCAGATGTCACTATTATATCCCGTGACAGGGCCACATATCAGAGCAAAACATAATCAGAATCACCATATCATAGTCAGAATTAGAGTCAGAACAGAATCAGAAAGTCATGTCAAAGATTTTTCAGATGCCACATCATATCAAAACAGAGTACTGATATTCAGATCATTTCACATTTTACAAAAGAGATTCAGAACATCTTCACGTCACATGCAAAATTTATCAAAATTTCATATTCACTCATTTATCTCAGTTCAATAACAGAATGCCAAAAATAAGCTAATGTCTACACCAGTCATGACAGAAAATACTTTCATCTTAAACAGAATCTCATGAGTAATGCAGAACAAATAACTGAGGTAGTTCAAATTTCTTTTCATAACAAAACATGCACATTTTCCAAAAATAACCTCAGCTCATTTTATTTTAATGCAAAGTCTAGCATATGAATCCCACTTACCTAGACTTCTTAGCCTTTTCAGAATTTTCCTCAAAGATGTCGAACAATAATTAAGCATCACTTATAAAATAACCACTTAATTCTCGTAAATTTTCAATTAATCACATATTTCAATATTCAATCCTACGCTTTTAAAATAACCTATTAAATTCCTCAAAACCTAAAATCTCATAACCCCGAATTATAAAGCATCGTTTTCTAAAAATCATCAATATTGATTTAATAACCTTGACTTAAAACATTTAAAAGTTGACCTATTTATTATTGAAAATATAATTAACACTAGAAAATATAATTATCCCAAAATATTTTAAAATAAACCATAACTATTTTTGAATAGACTAAATCATATCTAAAGTGTAAAAACAACATTACACCAATATTATTTACTCTTAAAATAAATATTTACTTAATAACATGTTAAAATACTTAAATGATTTTCTGTAATCATAATAAAAAAAGCCTATTAACACATAACACAAATTTTAAAACACTTGGCATAAGTTGCAGTTCAAAGGGTAAAAGAGTAATTAAATAAAATTAGTGTAAAGTATAGCTTTGAAGCATGAAATACACTTACGTAAAAACTGATTTCTTTGAATAACACAGTAGCTACGTACGCGACGGAGGGCATGAAGGCAGTGAGCTGGGAGGTTGCTTGCGGAGGTGGGGGCGTCGGCAACACACTGGTTAGAGAGAGAGACCATCTAGAGAGAGAGAGAGAGGAACCCTACGTAGAAAAGAGAGAGACGGAGAGAAAGCTTGGCGAGAGAGAGAGATAGAGTGAAGCTCACCGTGAGCCTGAGGTGGCGCGCGGCAGACAAAAAGGGCTAGGCAGAGGTCGATAGTGGTGAGCTTGATGGCTGGGCAGTGATGTTGCTTGTGGTTGAGGCAATCGGCATGGAGGAGTTGCGGTATGTGAAAATGCTCTGTTTTTAGTGGTGAAAAACAGAGGTTCACCATGTGACTGCTGGTGACTTGGTGGCTTCCTTGCACGGTGGTTACAAGGCTGGACCCGGTGGCTAGCCAGCGGTTGTGAGTTGGTTGTGATGGAGCTTTGACAGTGGGGTGGTTCACGGTGATCAGACCTACGGTTTCTACAAGGGTGCACTCTCCACGGCTGGGTTGTGGAAAGGAGGAGGTGTGTCCGGTTTGTTGTTGATTGGGTGGACACTGGTAGCAGCGGCTGAGGCCATGAAGGAGGTGGTGGCGCACGGTAAGGCTTTGAGCCTTGATGATGGTTGTTAACGGTGGAGGGTATGGGCGTTGGTTTTACGTGTGTGGAGGTTGGCATCGAACTAGGAGGGCCCGGGTGGTTCTGGAGTCTGGTTGCAGCGATGATACAGGGCAGTTTTCGAAGGTCTAAGATGAAAGTATATATTTATATGGGTGCTAAGAAAAACCCTAGAGAAAGAAAAGAGATAGACGTGGATGGGGTAGTGCCGTGCGTGGGAAAATAACATAAATAAATAAAATAATAATAATTAAAGTCCAAAAATAAAATTATTCATTAAAGCAAAAAGCAAATTTAAAAACAAACACTAATTAATACCACCAAAGCACATCAAAGTAAATTTCACAACTTAAGAATTATAAAATAAATCCAACGAGAAAATTCGATAAATTTTAAAACAAGAACAATAATATTTAAATTAATTAAAAAAATAATCTTCCACATAAAATAAATAAATACGCTAAAATTTGGGGTATTATAATTAATGGAGCATTATCTTCCGTACTTATTTTGATATAGACTGGTTGGAACTATGTTATGACTTATGGGATATGTGAATTTATGAAGTATTATTATGTTTTGGGATATAACATTATGGTTCTTGTGTATTGTTAAAAATAATTATTCGTTGCGAATACTGTATATTGTTAGATGCATGATAGGTGCACTGCATCTTTAACAATTATGAAGGGGTATATGACCTTGTGTTACATGTTTCGACGCTTCATACTCCGTCAAATTCCAAACGAAGCCTATTGACGTCACAAAATAATGGAGTCAGAAACTCCATACGAATTCCATACAAAATCTAGGTCTTCCTGTGAGGTTTTGGCAGACCAACGGTGACCTTCAAAATCATCCGTGTGATAAGAACTGGCACCCCCAACCTTGCTTGAGGGTGTGAAGAGGGTGAACTAGGAGAGCCAAAATGAAAGGCATTATGAGGGGCCATTGAAGATGAAGAACAATAGACTAGGAAAAAGAAGAACTGTGAGAACTCGGACTTTGCCAAGTCTTCGTTCCTACTTTAATTTGGAGAATTATTTTGGTCCTTAGAAGATTCTAAGTGTTGGAGGAAAAGCCTTAGAGCATATTATATTTTTGGACCCTAAGAGTTCTAAAAATAGAAAGTCCATAAGAGATAGGTGAAGGAAAGAGTTCAACAAGCCCATGTGAATTTCGGCCAACTAGGTTGAAATTAGGGCTTGGAAGCCCAAATGTAATTTCTACAAATGGGAGTAGGCACCACATGGCACAAGAAGGGTCATTTAGTCTTTTCTATAAGGAAACCTAGGGAAGAGGCAAGAAGTGACACTTGTTTAACATGCAAAAGAATTCTAGAAGAATGAGAGGAAGAATCAAGGAAGGAGGTAGAGAGTTTAAGCCAAGGGCTTACACGCCCACTTGCATGGCCCATTCCCCTAAGAGTGACACTTGTCAAGCTTGAAAAGGGACTTTTGAATTTCCAAGAAATATCTTGCTTGGGAAGAGAGAATGGCATGTTCTAGAAGAAACTTTTTGGAGAAGTAAGAGAGAAAGGGGGCGACGGCAACCACATGGGGGAGACTCAATGTCATCTTGGGAAGACAAAGAGTCACTAGAAGTGACCTAGCATTTTGGCAAGGGCAAGATCCACACACACCCTTTTTGCCACATGGCAACCATGCACACTAGTAGGATTTCAAGAAAGATTAGGGTTTTGTGTTTTTACCTTTGAGCCACTAAGTACATTGCATCTAGACAAGTGGAGAAGGGCAAAATTGGAAGGTGAGGCAAGATTGGGTTTAAGATTTTGACAGCCACACGCCACCCACACAAGGCAACTTTTGGGTTTCCCATGTAATCCCATCAAGTGGGAAAGGGAAAATTCTTTTTGCCAAGTGGCATCCATATAAAGGCTCTTGGATTTTTCATGAAGGAAGGAAAGCCCTATATAAGGGCATAGCTAAAAGTCATGGAGGCTCAAGTTTTCAACTTTCCTTCCAAGGGATTTTCAGCACTCATCATTTCTCTTCAAGTTCTTCCACTTTCTCACCAACCAAACACCACTATTTCTCTCCAGCATTTCGAGAATCACAAGGATTTCTCATACACCATTCGGCTAGAGGAAGAGCACGAGTAGGTAAGAACCATTTCATCATTTCCCACACACACACACATGGCCAAGAGGGAAAAACAACACCAAGTTTTAGATGTAGGGTTTTTCCCACATGTGCACACACTCTCACTTTAGAAACTAGGGTTTTTTTCTTCAAGAAGAGGAAGGACCCAAAAATATCCTTTGTTTCAAGCTCTTGAACACAAAGTGTAGAGGGATCGAAGGCCACCGCTACCACTTAGAAGAAGGTTAGGGTTTCTTAACCTCAAGAGTTTCAGACTCTAGGGTTTCTCATGGAAAAGTATTTTTGAAAACAATAGATGCATGCACACGACCACTCTTAATTCAAGATTAGGGTTTCTCTTGTTCTTTTCTAATATGTCTTGCATGTATGTTTCAGATTTTGCTAGTTTATAATTTGAATTTTTTTAAGTAAACTTCCAACTTACTTTGGATAGCACTTGTATATATTTTGTGAACTTTTGCTTGTTTTTCATTGGTTAACTTGTTATCTTGTGCTATGTATATTCGGTTTTGATATGGAGATGTGATGCCTTGTTTTTATGATGATTTTTTTAAGTGTATTTCAAAAATGCCATGATTAGGGTTTCGGTTTTGACATGTATATGTGCTATGCATATTTGTTTTGATTTATGAACGTGTAAAAGCTTGAGGTTAAGTGTTGTGATGATATAAATCCATGTTTGGAGGACTTGGATGTTTTGGCCAAGGCCATATGTAACACCCCCTTCCCTTAGGCAAGGAGTGTCACATGTTTTTCATAAAAATAAACCCGGCAAGGGATCTCATATTTCATAAATGAAATTAAGATTTATTTTGTAGAAAAAAACTTCTAATAAAATATCTTCCGAAAACATTAAATGAATAAACTGAATAAATTCATGTTATAAAAGCATGTTTTATTTTAAAAAATCTGAAACTAAAATTAACTGCTCCTTCTATTACTGGACTGCCTGCCTGCTCGTATTCATCATCCTCATCTGGGTGGTTAAAAACATGTAAACAAACTAAAATGAGTCAAAGAATCAGTAAGAAATTTATCACAACGTAAACGTAATAAACATAAGGTTTTCATAAAAGTTTTCATGCTGAGAGCTTAAAAATTCATGACTGTTCATACTGATGCTTATGCTATGCATGACTGATTTATTTGAAATAACTGACTAATCTAATTTAACTGATTTATCTGACTGGCCAACACACTTAACCCTGTGTGCGAGGTTGTGCACCGACCCCACGTTCTGCTGCAGCAATGGGAGTCGATGATAGTATTCTGGCATACTATGGTGGACCACGACTGAGTTTGTGACTTGCACATCCACCCTGAAAATGAACAGCATTGGTACCATGCATCTGAATGGCCCTTATTAACTGATCTGATCTTATCTTGCACTTGAATTTAAGATGGTTTACGTGTCTTATACACATGAGATGCATGACATAATACATACATAATTATAATTTTTGAAATTGAACATGATGCGGAAAGACATCATCGTATGCTATGCTGAATGACATGTTTGCATATAACATGAGTAGTGTGTAAATAATGGCTGGCAAAGAACTGGCTTGAATAATACTTATCTATAAGCTAAACTGTGATAATCCTAATTTATAATCAAATTATTTACCTCGCTGCGCTTCTTCTTGAATAACACTTTGTAACTCGACACCTATATGCATTAATAACTATCACAAAATTTGTTTGGGAATAAATAAGTACTAATATCCTACTAAATTAAATTCACATCGTAGAACATAAACAAATAAATACTCTATTTATCACAAAAAAATCAGTGAATACTAATATCTTAAATTATTTACAATACTAATAGCATGTTCTTACTTTCAAAATATAACTTAGTATAATACTTTGAGATATGATCAATTCTATTAAAGGAAATAATAAAAACCTAAATTCTTAAAATAGGTTTCCTTTTTTAACAAAATTATTAAATCTTATAAGAAACCTAATAAATATTAATATTGTTTAAATATTCTTAACATAATAATTTATTAAAATTCTATTAAATAGACCAATGAATATTAACAAAATATTAGGCTCAATAATATACTTTAAAACATATTTCAAATTCTTTCAACACTTTCTTAATAAAATGAGCATTTGCCTAAATTTATTTAATAAAATTAAACTCAACTTGAAATATTAAACTCAACTTTAATTAAAATGACATAATAATATTCATAATTAACATATAGTTAAACGTAAGGTTACAAATATAATTATACTTAAAACACTGCTTCAAGATACTAGATTAAAAAGGGCATACTTGTAATTTTCATCAATTAACACTTGAAAACCTAAAAATACAACATGTATCATTAGAAGAGAGAATAGAGGCTCGGGAGAGGGCCGTGCAATAGAGGGGCTCACCAAGAGAGAGGCTGACGTGTGGCTGTTCTGGGTGGCTAGCAGGGGGTCAAGGCGATGGGACCAGTTGGTTCTCTGGGCAGGGAGGAGTGATGCCGAGAGAGGAAGAGAGATAGTTCTGTCACGCCGAAAAGCAACCGAGAGAGAAAGCAGAGGCGACGGTAGTAGGCCTACCGGGATGGAGTAGGTGCCACGTGGGGGAGAGCTGGTCGGCAATTTCTGGCACCGTGGGTGGTGCTCCAATGTCCTGGGGTGGTTGGTAGTTGATTTCATGCTTTGGTTGGTGGCTGTTCAAGCTTCGGCTTCATGGCTCCCTAATGCAAACTGTCGTGCATGGGGTATGTTGATATAGCAACGTGGTGCTTTGGCTGGTGGTGTGAAGTGAGGTCACGGTGGTGGAAGTCTCTTCACAGTGGCGTGCACGGTTGTGCATGGTCTGGATGGTGGAGTTGCCGCGGTGGTTTCATCATCGAGTCGTGGCCCTAACGGTGCTCTGTTCGATGGGTGCAAGACAGGGCTGCGTTGGTTGTCCCTTGAGGTGGTCAATGGTGGCGTCGGCATACTCTAGGCAGGGGGCTGAGTGCGGCTGGGCAAAGGCTTGAAATAGTTCTCGGTCTGCGGCGTGAGGTTTCCTTCATGCAGTAGATTTACTGTATATACATATATATGTGATGAATCAAGAGAAAACCTAGAGGAAAAGAGACGTGCATGAGCATGGGAGTGGAGACGTGCGGGGCAAAGAGGAGGGAAGACGTGGAAGCTAAAAGTATGAGAGTTATCCTAATAACAATAAAATATGAATAGTAATAATAATGATGATACGATAATAATTCTATCAAAATTAACAATTTATTAATAATATAAAATCTGATAAAATAATAATAATAATGATAATAATAATATTTATAGCTATATGAAATAAAACTTATTTTATAGCCTAAACTTAGGATCGGGTTGTTACACCATATCAAGGGAATCCAAATTTGTTTTGGGTTTGGATGAGTGTGATTCAAGTATGTTTACATGTATTCATTATATGATTGCATGTTCTAATGTTTTCAAGTCATATTGTAAGATGTACATTGTGAATTGGATCATATATGTTTTGGGTTGTACATATTTGCAAGAGTATCGTAATGTGTAACGTCATATGTTCATGTCACATGCATGTAAGTCTATATTCTCAAAAGAAAAGAGTCAAAAGTTTGTTTTATCACGATCCTAAGCTAGGAAGGAAAAATGACCTAGTGAAACTCTCTGTCTACTCTAGAGTGTTTAAAGTCTAGTAGAGACCCTTGGGTCTATGAAGTATAGTCGGTGGGTCTCGAATGGTTTCTCAAGAAAAGGATACCATAGCGAGGTTGCACCTAAAACTAGTGGGTCTCATACGGTGAAGGCAAATAAGTGAACTGCCTAAAATAATATGTTTATGTTATGACGTAGTCGCCACGATCAAGTGGATCGTTGGTTGATGCGGTAACTAACGGGGAACACACAGTGCTTAGGGGAGCTGTGAGGTTTCCAATCATATGAATCATGAAATGAACGAGTCATTTGAGCTCTATGTTATGATACGATATGATATGCCACGATACATTATGATGTGCCATGATATGATACGTTATGGTATGCCATGACACGTTACGATGTGATATGATTACAATATGAAAATGTTATGAAATGATAAGAATGACTTGATATGTTACGATATGAAAAGTATGGCATGATATCTTATGACAAGAACAAGAACTCGAGCCAAATGATATGAACATGTGTTAAGAAGTCTAAAACAATGAAAATATGTTTTATGAAAGGTCTATGTTACATTTGTCAAAATTTTTATGTCAAAATTCATGTCCATGCATTTATTCATGAATTGCAAGTATTTGTGGTTTACTTGTATATGCCTGTGATATTCGTTGTATGTTGACTGTTTACTTGTTGAGATTTTTTGAAATCTCACTGTGGTAGTTTCCACTACCATTTCCTACCCGAAATGGTAAAAATTGTGACAGGGTTAGATGACGAAACGCAAGAGGACCAAGGTACCCCCGACTACAGAGGAGGTGCCCAAGACCACTGAGAGCTCATCAGAGCCCTCTCTTTTGGATAGGATAGAAAATGTCGACCAGCTCATCTCTGAGGCCTTACAGCTTATAGAAGAGACGGAGAGACTGAAGAATAGAGATAAGGACCACTTTTTGGAAAAGAGGAAGAAGCCGGATTAGAAAAAAAAAAGTGAGAGAGAAAGAAGGGGACCATGGGAGTAGCAGTAGTGGTAGTAAGAAGGAAATAACTTATGATTTTGTGACACAAAATTTTGATGGTCCCTTTGTTTTGGGAAAATGGCTTTAAAACAATTATCTATTTTGAAAAAGTACAATTAAACTTTTGGGATTTTACATTCGGTACCATGAGTATTTATTGCCACCGTCCTTAAGTAGTTAAAAGAATTATCCGTTGTGAATTATTGCATACTGTTAGATTATAAGTGCATTGCATCTTAACTGTCATGTATGAGGGGTATGTAGCCTTCAATTACATGGCCCAACGCTTATGTCACTCTCCAATCCCAAGCAGTGGTTACGGATGTCACAAGAACAAAATAGCAAAGACTTCAGGCTTGAGAGAAAGCTCGATAGCAGAAAGCAATAAGGATGCAAAGGAAATCAAAATGACAAGAAATCAAAAATACAAAGGGGGAAAGAATTTAAAGGATGCAGCGACAGCTGGAAGACTACCAACAAGGAAATGTCAAGTGTCATTGGCAGGGATATTGTGAGCGGATCTCGTGACACGCTGCATGAAAGGACATGGAAGGTAAAATGACACACACCATCCCAATTGTGGGAATATGTGTTGTCAAGAAAACAACCACAAATAAGGCAAAGCAGACAAAAGGGTCATTGAAACGGTGTAGAACGAAGTAGAAATTCCAATCACACCCTTGTGATAGGAATTTGCTGGGTAATTGGAGGGTTCAATAGTCCATCTTAAAGAGTGGGCCAAACCCATGACCACAAAGGCCCACAAATTGAAAGCCAGAGGCTCACTCAACACAAATCGAAGGACCAACCTCCAAAATGCATCAGTACAAAATAAAGATTTAGTTGTTATTAACGACGACTTAATGATATAACATACAGACGATCTCCAGCGTGATATCCGCTCGTGATAACCACCTAAGGTTGATTTGGAGCCCTAACAATTCTTAATCCAACAATGATCGGAGAAAGTCAAGCCACAAGGTAAGCCTCCTTATTATACATCCAACCCATATAAATAAAATTCAAAGAACATGTTTGAGGTAACTTCTAAAATCTCAAAAAATTTAAATACTCTACACACTCTATACTGACGTAGGCATCAGAGGTATCTCCAACCACACTGAGCCCCTCTAACCTTCTTTTTGCATGTTACTATAAGTCGTTAGCAGGAATACGAAACACGTCTGAAATAGAACTGTAAAGAAAGACCCTAATTAAATTGAAATTTGGAAAGTCTAAACCAAGGCTAACCGATCCTTATTCATGTATATAATACTAAGGAAAACCTAACCCCTTTTTCCCCTTGTCTTGAGCAAAAAGTATATTCGTCCTATAACATGCATTAAGAAAATCATATTAATTCTTCACCTAATTTTCTACTCTCCGTGGTCTTTAAGCCATAACTATTTAAATTTCATCCAAAGGTCTCGAGCTAATTTCACACACACACACACACATATAATGAAGGGATGTTCTGTACTTTGGTATAAAATCCAAAGTTTTGATGACTTCCAGTTTTTTTTGGTCATGTGTCTTGGTTTTTAAAGTTCGGACTTGATTTCAACAACCTAAAGATGTTTCTTTTAATGTCTAATTATGCTTTTGCCATTTAAATTATGCAATTTTGGGCAAAGTTTGGTAAGCAGGAACTCCTGTTGTGGTGTTTGATCTCTTTCAACCTCATTTTTAATCTTCCATATGATGTATTTCATAACTATTACACTGATCACTTGTAATCTTGAAAAAAAAATATTTCAGTTAGGAAAATCTTGATGGTCTAGAGAGGCCAGGAATTGCAAGACAACCCCAACTAATTAAGGTCTTACGGTGGTTTCCTCTCAAGAGAAGATTGCAATATTTATCCACGTTCTCAAAAACCACATCTCATGAGATGGAAGTACTATTGGGACTTGTCTTTGATCCCTGTAATGTTAGGCTTGTGCTAGCAACAAACAAATTCAATGATTTTGGAACTTCGATGTCAACCATGCACATTACATGGATAGCAATGTTGGTTCTTTCAATTTGCCACTATATATAAACATGTATGAAACGATTGTCTTTCTTTTTGTCTTTGGTTATTCCCAAACGGCCTTCATTGCCTTCACAAAATATAAACTTTCTTTTCTATTGGTACTAGGTGTCCAAAAATAGTGTCTCGACTAATACCAGGGGTGCACAAGCTTTCGGTATTGAGTTTCCCGCAACTGCACCTCAGGTAAATCAAGGAGAAAAGCTCCCAGTCCGGTGGCCCCTAGAGATTGTTTGCACCTAAAGGGAATTGAACCTTAGACTTGGGGAGCATACCCCGAAGCCCAAGGCCTTTACCACTTGAGCCAACCCTTAGGGCTTTCATTACAAAATATAAATTATGCATCTATAGTCTCTAATATCAGTGTTGAAGAGATTGTTGAGTGTGAGTGTGTGGTCTCTCCAGAAGAGACATTTATCATGCATGCATCAATGATGTATGAAAGTCGTATGTTGTCGTTGGTTGTTCTATTCAAAAGATACTTATGTTGTCATGTACTTCGAAACAACGTAGATAGAATCTTAATTTGACAAACTCTTTTTTATGCAAAAGATTTAAAAAAAAAAATCTCACGTAATCTTTGTTCATGTTGATTCAACACTAATATAGTTTCATTTATGCTTTTTAGTTTAAAGGCATGATGAATGTTGATGAAATTATATTAATTGTGGTGTTTAGAACATAAACCTTAAGTTTTGTTGATGAATATATTATTAAAGGTCATTTATTGGCGTGATGTATATATAAATATGGTAGTGATTAGGTGTTGTTGTGGAGTTGTTTTGGGAATGGTGTTGATTTGTTGACAAAAAAATAGTTGCATGCTTTACTCGCAAGTTTTGTTTCATATTTATTGTTTTTGGGGTGTTATGTTCTTGGTTGCATATAATATACTAATTATTTAGTTTGTTGTTTACTTTGATTTGTGAATTCAACAATTTTGTTCATTTATTGAGAAACTTTGTAATTAAACATGAGAAGGTTCAATTTTTAGATGGAAATCTCTATTTGGGGTTCAGTTAGATTTTTTTTTTTTTGTTTGGTTTCCATGCCATGTGTTATTTCATACCTTATCGACACAAAAGTCTCATTTGTTATATATGCGGGTTAGTTGGTTATATATTTTTTAGAGAAATACTTTAACTACAAAATTATTACAAAAAAAAATCTCACAAAGTAACTTAGCTTGATGTAGTTAGTCAAATTGTAAAGTAGTTACTGTTATTATAAAACAGATCTAGCAGATCACATGAAATCATATCAGTTTTTGAGTTTATTTTTATGATATCTCTATGCCTGTAGTACTACTCTATCTTTTATGATGGACTATGAGAGATTCCACATTGTCTAAAATTGAAATTGAGAAGTTGGTGTTTTTTACAATAATTCAAATGGCTTAAGTAGTTACGAGTTATAACTTTAACTAGCCATTGTATGAAGTGGATGGTTGCAAATAGCCTTATGAAATGGAGGTTTCTTTTTATATATACTCTAGGTTGCTATTCTTACGTTTCTTTTCCATGTGGGACAAATAATATGTTGGTTTATTCCATGAATACTAGTCTTCCTTTCTTTTCAATTTCAAAGTGCATAAGATCGATGTAAAGGAATAGAAATAGTTTGGCACAACGAAGCTAGCTAGCTAGCTAATTAGTTACTGATCATCAACTGGTATATATGCATCATCCAAAGTTCATCTAAATTCATACATCGACCTTAGAATTTTGTTAATTCGCTCAGATTAGCCCTACTGCTAAGCTAATTGCATCTGCGAAGATTGACACATAGGTAAAGAAAATCATGAAAGAAATGCATGCATTGGATCACATGCACAGACTTATTAATTAACATTTGCACGAAGTTCTCTATCTTTGCGAACTTTTTCTTCTCTTTCGATGCACGTACGTGCTTTTAGAAAGTTTTCCCAAAGAAGAAGATTTTATAAAACACATATTTTGGTCAATTTCTAAGCCAAGCATTTTACAACGAAGAGAGATCAGTAGGAAGTTAGTTAATAATCGATGACTGTATATATGTACACTGGCATTAATAAGTATATATCGTGGAGATAAAATTATAAAAGGAGGGGCTTTTATGGAAACATGGCACAGCTCTCTTACAGACATTGTTGACAGATTTGATGTTTCTGATCAGTGAACTTTTGGCAAAAAGTGCTGAATGGATTGTAAGTTGTATCTAGGTCGTTACCCCTATTGTGCTAGCATCTTATGACACTGTAACCACAAAAGTTTCGAGAAAACCGAAAGATACCAACTTTCGTTGGAGATCGAGGGTGTGACGAGAGAGAACCAAATTCCGTCTTCTTCTGGTCAAAGTCGATGTACAAAGGACTCATAAAATGTAAATAGAAACGAGAATCGACAGTGGAAAAAACAAAAGAAAAAGAAAAAGGGATTTAGGGAAAAAAAGAAAAAGAAAAGAGAAAAGCTCGTCGCCATGCAAAACGAACTCCAAAATGTAAAAGAGTTTTAGAAACTTTCAGTTCATATCTAACTTCTTGTCCCAGCCCGGTCTAATTCCCACCTTAATTTATCAACTGTTGGGTTGTACACACCGATACCAAACCCCTTCAATCCCAATACAGCTCCAAGCCAAACTAGCTGAGCATGTACATGAGCTCAAAAGCTGTCTCAGTCCCTGAAGAAAATCCAAAACTCTCTCTATCTTTCTCTACTATCTTGCACGAACCCATCTGTCATCTTGTTAGGTCTCTCTCTCTCTCTCTCTCTCTCTCTGTGGGTGGCGTGCCAATATAGATTAACAGTACTTGAAAGTTGAAACTATGACTTCAGAAATCTCGCCTTAATTAGAACCCATCTTGAAACCGAGTGAGCGAAGGTGGAGCATCCAGACGTTGTTGCTGTGTTCCTGCAAAGCTCCGGCTCCAATTCAATCCCTCCTCGGGATTGTGCGATGACCCTTCTCTACCAGAGCCTCCCCCTCCTCCCAGTACTCCTGATCCTAGCATGTCAGAGACCCGGCTGCTGCTGCCAGGCGCAAACCCTTGTCCAACCGGTGCACCAATGCAAGTGTAGCTAGAGTCTGGTGAATAGCTCAAGTTTGGTTGGCATTGTTGGTTGCTGCTGAGAACATGGCCAACACAGTAATCGTTCATTGGATGTTGAGGATAAGGTGTACGAAAGGAGATTGGGCGAGTGGGAGAGGCGGTGTATAAATATGGTTGAGGTGGTTGTGGTGCCTGAGGTACTGGTGGTGGTAAATGGGTTGAAGGAGATCCAGGGAAGAATCTTGGAAATCTGAGAGGCAATGTTGGGTCTCCAACGTTGCCTGCTGGATGATAGCCTCCTGGGACGATTGGTTGGCAGCAGCTATGATCAGAATATCAAATGGGCAACCTTAATTAGTTTGCTTGAACATTTAAGTATTGGATGAGAATCGATTGGAATCATATTTATTGCATAACAAGAAGAAAATATATGAACTTCCATTGAATAAAGCTGAAATGTCAAGTGGATTTTCTGCTGCAATACCCTAAAGAAATAACAAAAAAGAACTAAATCTATCCGCTCATTTCATCAAAATCAAGTGGGTAACCTTCGTAGGTCAAAATAGCATAGAAGTGACTTGATTTGGGGCTGAAAATTTGAAGGTAATGATGAAGACAGAGAGAAGAGGAAGGAGAAAAGGAGGGCAAATGAATTATAAAATAATAGAAATACATACCCTAGATGGGAAGGACCTTGGGAGACTAGGTTATCGGTACTGAAGACTAGCTGACGGGCCCGGTTCAGTGTTTCTGTCTCCCTCTCTGACCATCAACACACAAATCAAATCAAATCAATTGAAATCAAATCAAATGCAACACCCGCAGACCAACAACTTCAGAAAACAGCTTTGTTTTCCTAAAGATTGACATGACCACGCTTCATGGCCAAATCATTAACAAGCAGTGACCCATTCTCCGGAAGGAAATGCCAACTAACAACATAGCGAGTTATGAAAGGGGAAGGGATCTTAGAAAGGACTTGCCTTGACGGTGGCGGTTCATGTGTCCCCCGAGAGCCTGAGATTTGCAGAACTTGAGGGAACAAAACCTACACTCATAGACCTTCCCACACTCGTCTTTTCCATCCTTTCCGCCGCTTTTCTTTTTCCTATAGCCTGCAGTAAAAAACAACCAGTTAATGCAACTTCGATGAGACCCATCTTAGGCAGAGAACCCTAATTACCCAATTACCCAAATCATGAATGATACCAGCAGATAAATTTTGAATCAACGTTCTCTAGTTCGTGTTTCACCTTTTCCTGTTTCGATGCTTTGCATATTGAAATGGAGAAGAAAACGAAAGAGGAGAGTTACACATTTGAGCTTTGAAAAGTATTAGAAAAAGAATCTTTTCCCTTCAAAACTTGGAGAGACCATTTGCGTTTTTCTTTAACAAAAAAAATAAAAAAATCTAAATTTTATGTCTTAACATACAAAGAAAAAATGGGTACTGTTTTTGCACTTAGTATCAATATCTGAATGTACTCGTACCAGAGGAGGAGCTGTCCTCGAAGACTTGTTTACCATGATCTCTAAAATCATCAGGCAAGTTGTTGAGGTCCAAGGGGTTCCCCTCAGGTCTCCTGCAAAAGCAACAAAGAGCAAAAGTCACAAAAGGGAGAGTTAAAAGAGAGAGAGACAGAGAGAGAGACAGAGAGAGAGAACATGGGATAGAAGAAGAGAAAGATGATTAGAAGCAGGTGTGAAGAGGTTGTGGGGAAGACCTACATGGTACCGACAGAGAGAGACAGAAAAAAAATGAGCCAAACAATCTTTCGGATAGGAAGATAGCTAAAGCTTTCAGAAAATTAAAAGACTTTCAGTTTGAGACTGCAATGTAGAGGCTAGTTGAGTGATGGTGGTGGAAAAAGAGCTTTGAAAGTTCTCTATCAGTTCCTCTGCCAGCCTCCACTGGACTCTCTCTCTCTCTCTCTCTGTGTGTGTGAGAAAATTGAAACAACAAAGAGACAGTGGGTCTCGTGACTTTAAAAGAGGGGAAGTGTGGGGGAGCTGGAGAGGGCTTTTGGTATTTGGTGGTGTCATTTAGTTTGGTTGAGAGGAGAGGGAATGAGAGGGACGTTGCCTAGCTTAGTTTTGCCTTTTCTCAAGAGGGCTAAGGTCTATTGCTCTAGAACTAGCAGTATCATATCCAATGATATCTTCCAATGAATACAATATATACTTACAACATCTCTATATGCATATAAGTTTTAGCAAAAGAAATGGACCACAACAAAAAATATTCATTTCACTTTTCCACATCTTCTGCATTAAAGCAAATCCCCAGCAATCACATTTATTATATGCGTTGAGAGCCTATCAAGACAAGCTGAGACAATCCTTGCCTTGCTGCAGACATGCTTGCTGCTGCTGCAGTTATCATATATCCTTGGTCGAAGGGTATACTCCTTAGTTGAAGATTTATGGACCACATGCATGAAACTTAAGGCCTTCCCAGGTGCCATCCATGATAATTACCTGACCAGATTGCCATGGATCATGGAACTGTTACTATCATATTCTAATTATTAGCAGTTTTGTGATCAAAGCTGGGATATTGATTGACTTAACCCCACAAAATGTCTTTAGTTCTATTCATTAATGGAAGCTTCTGGTCGATTGAACAAAGACATAGTCGTTTTCAATTAATGTTTGCACAAGTGACTCTAACTTCTCTAAATTCTGTAGATTTTCAATTTTGTACAGTTTTCTCCCATTAATTTTAAAAAACTCGCAATCAAGTCTAATCTATTCGTACGTCTTCTGTTAAGTTTTTAGTGGCCTAATGTGCCACGCACGTGATTAATAAGGCCTCATTTGGTTAGATAGATAAAATTTAAATAAAATATAATTAAAATATTATTTTCTAATATTATTTTTTTTAAAATTTAAAAAAATTAAATTTTTTATTATATTTTATGTGACTTAAAAAGTTTGTAAAAATTTGATAAAATAAAATGATTTAAGTAACTAAATGAAGCCTAATATAAATGTCAGCATATTAGAAGCCAAGGTTCTAATATAGATGCCACAACATATATTAGTGATATATAGGTAATTGGCACTTGTAGCCCCTCGTGGTGGTCTTTTTTTTTTCTTTTTCTTTTTTTACTTTTCAATACTTTTAATTATAGTTGTAGTATTTATTGGATCGATCTTCCAGATTTAAAAATTATTTTTACGTTTTTAAATATTTTTCATTGATAAAAGGCTTTTTTTTTATGTTTTTATTTTAAAGTTATTTTCATAATTCGTTTTTAGTTTTTGGGCTTTTTTAGGCTTACATGATTATTTCATTTTTATATCTTTTTCTTTCTAAATATTTGTAACTTTTTTAGTTTTTTTAGAAAGATAAAAGATATTTGCAAGCCTGAATTGTGCAACCGCCGCGTAATCGTTTTGAAAAAAGTGAATAAAGCATGAGACCCACTTGAAAAAATTTAATTTTTTACTAATGGACTCAACTATTTTTCAAAGCGATTACGCGACATTTACGCACTTTATGGTTATATGTATAATTACTCGTTTAGAAAGCCAGTACTCTAATAATATTTTTTGTTTTTAAAAATTATTTTTATTACTTATTGTTTATATATGGGATTATTGAATGACATAGAGATGCATATTATATATGAAATTTTGATTAAATGATATGTAGTGTATCCCTAAAGTATCCCACGTAAAAGATGCGAAAGCTGAAAGCTCTTGCGCTTTTCACCAAAACGGTAAAAATTCATGGACTAATTCTGCAATGAATCCTTTATTTTATCCAGTTATTTGTCTCCTCTAGCAATTAAGGTAAATGGTTTAGGTACGAAAATACCGTGTGGAAGTTGAAGTACTATAAGATTCTTGGGAATTGACATTTTCTATAAACTACAAACGAGCTTATTAATTTGCCAATTAATATGCTAAGCAACACAATCTTCAGCTCAACTGACCCAACCCAACCCTCCTAAAACCACCATAGAGGACCTCTCCATAGATAGTCTAATCTCCAAAACTAAAAACCATCATGGGAAGACATATACCCTAGCACCTTTCGTCACACCATAGAAAACGACCGAGCATGTACTTCGTTACGAGCGGCGCTTGGTTCGTGAATCGTCCTTGACCATGGCATCATCTAGCCTCAACCATTAGAGAGCCCACAACTTCAGCCTGTGAGCATTATCGTCTTACCCGAGCCCGTTGTCGCTAACAACAACCTAGGGGATGTCACTTAGTATTATGTGCTCTCGGGTGACTATAGGAACTCTCATGAGATAATACCCTATCTCGATTTGGGGTTGTGATCCACACACACCCATATAATTTCATTTTGTGAAGCCCAGCCCATGTGAAGCCCAAGACTATTTTGGAAGTGGGCTTTTCTTTCTTTTACTCTCTGTGTGTGTGTTTTCTTTGTTGAAGTGAAGCCCAATGTGTTTTTTAAGTGGGTTTCATTTTTTGTATGAGCATTCAAAGTTCAGGCTCAACCTGTGTGTCAGCCCATAAGCTGAATCGGGGGGGCCAACCCCTCCTTCTATGCTTGCCATTGTGGTCATGGGTGAAAAACCCTAAAGTTCTTTTTCCTCCACTCTTTCCCCAGTATCGCAGCCCCTTCCCCTCTCTAGAATTTTTCTTCCTCTCCCTCTCTGGCTCTCTCCCACGCCAATCAGTGGGCTCTAATCCACCTCCACCGCCTCACCTCGCTGGCCACTCTTCCCTCTCTTGACCCCTCAACCACCATTGTTTGTCTCTCTCTTGATATCTCCCTCCCAACTCTGCCTCTCTCTCCCTCTTCCAATTTCTTCCTCCTCATGGCCCTTACACCGCCAACAGTCAATAAGCACGACGCTTCCTTCCTCCAAGCACAGTAAATAGGCGAGCCAATCCGCAACGCCACTCCCTTCCTCAAACTCTAGATCTCCCTCTCCTCCCTCAAGGCTTCTCTTCATCTTAGCCACGACAGCACCGCACGAAAATTAAAGCTCAGCCACCATCCACCGTGAACAGCAGCCCAACCCCCCCCCCCCCAAACGCCTCCTCTCGGTTTCGCTTTGTGACTCAATTCCGCTTTCGATTTAGATTTACCGCCACCCAAGCCGTTTCCAGCCACTGTCCACGACCAACCACCACCCCTTAGATCTGCCCTCCTCTCCCTCAATCCCATCCTCTACCTCTTAGATCTCTCATTCCCTCTATCTGTTTCATTCTCGTGTAATTTAGAAATTTTACCTAGGGTTCCGCATGCGCCATCGTAGTCCACTGCCTCTAAGAGTTCTCTAGTGGTCATCTGACCCCCTTCACCCTTTCCACTTCTACTCGGCTTCTTCCCCTCTCAGATCCACACAACCAGAGTCTAGATCCTCCTTTAACATTCTGCGACGCCGCCTACCACCAACCTCCATAGCGAGATTCCCTTTGTCCACCCTTTATTTTCATCAGACCTGCCACCCACTATATTCCCAACTGTAGAGTCCCACGTGCTGCCTGGACCTGCATTGTTCACCATGCACCGCCACTGCTACTGTCGTGCTCTGCTACTCCTTGCACTACCATAGTAAGATGTGTGCCACTCTATTCTTCGTATTAAGTTTTAGGCCTCGTCAGTTTTAAGTAAATGTTTTCCATCTTGTAGCGAAGCGCTCGCACACACGAGATACCTTAGACAGCATGCTCGATCACTCAAGGTTGCATTCCGCATTGTATGTAAAACCCTAGACTGACCCTTAGAATACTTACATTGGAAAATTGCGATGTTTTTTGCAGTATGGTTGTGATTGGTTAAGTGGCCGAGGGCCTATGGAGCATTGGGATAATAATTATAGTTGGTGATGAACTATTGGCTGAGAGTCAGGTGAAGCGTTGGGAATCGTGTGTAGTTGTGATTTGTTAATATGTGAACCTGTGTGTTGTTTGGTCATTGGTTGATGTATTATTGCGATGTCAACCAATATCTCCTTGTTCACGCATTTGCATTATTATTGTTAATTATCTTGTTCATATTAATTATGCTCTAATCTATGTCTGTGCCGTAATTAATTTGTTAATTGCTATGTTTTCTGGTTGTGCTGTGAAACTGGAAAACTGTGTTCCTAGTGGCATTTATTAAAAACATATTTTGTGCGTGGGTGTGTATCACGACCCAAGCCAAGATGGGGCATTATGTCTGTGGAGCTCCTCTGGTTACTCTGGAGCATGTAAAACTGAGTAACGCTCCTTGGGTTGTCGATGGGCGACAACGGGCTCGGACAAGATGATAACTCTCTCGTGCCAACTCCATTGCCTCTTTGTTGGCAGAGGCTAGAGGATGCCTGGTCACTTAGACACTGGACGCGGAGCTGGGCATCACATGATGAAGTCACACGCATGGTCATTACCGTGGTGTAGCGAAGGGAGCGATGGTGTGTGTATGGTCTATAGGGGAGTATGCATAATTAACTGGATGCTTTAGAAGAAATGGAAATGTCGATTTTTGGTGTGCGTGGCATTTTCTGTAAATTGCTGAGAAGGATATTGGTTTCGTGCACTGTTGGAAGAACTCATTTTTTTCAAATGTTGTGATATGTCCTCTTTTTTTGTTTTTGTATTTTTGGGTGTCATTCTATTGGCTTTACTTGATAAGATTGTGAAATCTCATCGTGGTGTTCCCACCTACAGTTTCGCTTCGCAGAACCGTTGATTTTGATGCAGAGGACAGTTATGAACTTGGAGAATCAATTCTGCTTGAGGAGTGAACACTTGTGTACCTTTCCCCTTACGTAGCGTTGTTTGGTGTTTTCTTTTTAATTAGTCGAATGACTCTATAAATTTTATATCAGGGATTGGGAGACTGGTGGCTTATGGATTATTTTTTGGGATTGTAATTTGAATTTTCTAGTACTGTTAGCAGTTTAGACTGACCTTTTTATTTTTCTGCTGTGATTATAACTGCACACTTATTTATTACATGCATGCACATACTTGCTTTCACAATGCGCTTGGGGTGTGTGACCCGAGCTGCTAGAACCCCGGCGGTGTGACTCCCATCAGTTTGCATGTGGTGGTTGAGGGCACCACACAATTTAATTAATAAATCCAATTAATGTGTTCACCATGGTCTCCCCTACATGGATCATCCACACATCTTAACTCCCTTCACCATACCATGGGT